>NC_089842.1:237881418-238181418 GCF_035609145.1 Eleutherodactylus coqui
GTTTGTGCTGTCCTCTGAAGGGAGTAGTACACACCGTTGTAGGAAATCTTCAATTTCTTAGCAATTTCTTGCATGGAATAGCCTTCATTTCTAAGAACAAGAATAGACTGTCGAGTTTCAGATGACAGTTCTCTTTTTCTGGCCATTTTGAGCGTTTAATTGACCCCACAAATGTGATGCTCCAGAAACTCAATCTGCTCACAGGAAGGTCAGTTTTGTAGCTTCTGTAACGAGCTAGACTGTTTTCAGATGTGTGAACATGATTGCACAAGGGTTTTCTAATCATCAATTAGCCTTCTGAGCCAATGAGCAAACACATTGTACCATTAGAACACTGGAGTGATAGTTGCTGGAAATGGGCCTCTATTCACCTTTGTAGATATTGCACAAAAAAACAGGCATTTGCAGCTAGAATAGTCATTTACCACATTAGCAATGTATAGAGTGCATTTGTTTAAAGTTAGGACTAGTTTAAAGTTATCTTCATTGAAAAGTACAGTGCTTTTCCTTCAAAAATAAGGACATTTCAATGTGACCCCAAACTTTTGAACGGTAGTGTACATATCTACCTATATCATATCTACCTATCCCATATCAATCTATCTATCTATCTATCTATCTATCTATCTATCTATCTATCTATCTATCTACCTATCCCATATCTATCTATCTATCTATCTATCTATCTATCTATCTATCTATCTATCTCATATCTATCTATCTATCTATCTCATATCTATCTATCTATCTATCTATCAATCTATATATCATCTATCTATCTATCTATCTATCTATCTATCTGTCTCATATCTATCTATCTATCCCATATCTATCTATCTATCTATCTATCTATCTATCTCATATCTATCTATCTATCTATCTCATATCTATCTATCTATCTATCTATCAATCTATATATCATCTATCTATCTATCTATCTATCTATCTATCTGTCTCATATCTATCTATCTATCCCATATCTATCTATCTATCTATCAATCTATATATCATCTATCTATCTATCTATCTATCTATCTATCTATCTATCTATCTATCTACCTATCCCATATCTACCTATCTATCATCTATCTATCTATCTATCTTTCTCATATCTATCTATCTCTATCTCATATCTATCTATCTATCTATCTATCTATCTATCTATCTATCTATCTATCTATCTATCTATCTATCTATCTATGTACCTATCCCATATCTATCTATCATCTATCTATCTATCTATCTATCTATCTATCTATCTATCTATCTACCTATCCCATATCTATCTATCTATCTATCTATCTATCTATCTATCTATCTATCTATCTATCTATCTATCTATCTATCTATCTATCTATATATCTATCTATCTATCTATCTCATATCTATCTATCTATCTATCTATCTATCTATCTGTCTGTCTGTCTGTCTGTCTATCTATCTATCTATCTATCTATCTATCTATCTCTCATCTATCTATCTACCTATCCCATATCTATCTATCTCATATCTATCTATCTATCTATCTATTAGAGATGGGCGAACGTACTCGTCCGAGCTTGATATTCGTGCGAATATTAGGGTGTTCGGGATGCTCGTTACTCGTAACGAGTACCACGCGGTGTTCGGGTTACTTTCACTTTTATCTCTGAGACGTTAGCGCGCTTTTCTGGCCAATTGAAGGACAGGGAAGGCATTACAACTTCCCCCTGTGACATTCAAGCCCTATACCACCCCCCTGCAGTGAGTGGCTGGGGAGATCAGATGTCACCCGAGTATAAAAGTCGGCCCCTCCCGCGGCTCGCCTCAGATGCCTTGTGAGTTAGCTGAGGGACAGTGCTGCTGGTGCCGGAGCTGCTGTAGGGAGAGTGTTAGTAGTGAGTGTAGGCTTCAAGAACCCCAACGGTCCTTCTTAGGGCCACATTTAACCGTGTGCAGTACTGTGCAGGCTGCTGTTAGCAGTGTTGCCCTTTTTTTTTTTTTCAAAATCGGCTGTCTGCAGAGCATTGCGCCCTGCAGTAATACTACAGGGACAGAAGTGGTGGTTAGGCAGGGAGAGTGTTAGGAGTGAGTGTAGGCTTCAAGAACCCCAACGGTCCTTCTTAGGGCCACATTTAACCGTGTGCAGAACTGTGCAGGCTGCTGTTAGCAGTATTGCATTTTTTATTTTTTTTTTAAATCGGCTGTGCAAAGCATTGCACCCTGCAGTAATACTACAGGGACAGAATTGTGTAGGCAGGGCCAGAAGACATATATTATTGATTGAATATACGCATTGGGCCTTTTCTTTACCAAAAAAAGGGAAACATTCAATTTGGCCTGCCTCTGACAGTCCTCAGCGTTCTGGGTACGTGTGTGGTGGGTGCAGAACGTAAACAGAAATCATACGCAGCCAGCTACGTTTAGCAGCAGGCTTGCACCAATTTCTTTCCTGCCTGGGAAATCAAATCACTGGTAATACACCATGCTGAGGGGTAGGGGTAGGCCTATAGGACGTGGACGCGGGCGAGGACGCGGAGGCCCAAGTCAGGGTGTGGGCACAGGCCGAGCCAGTGCGGTGGCCAGGGGTAGAGGCAGGGCCAGACCGAATAATCCACCAACTGTTTCCCAAAGCGCCCCCTCGCGCCATGCCACCCTGCAGAGGTCAAGGTGCTCTACGGTGTGGCAGTTTTTCACAGAGACATCTGACGACCGACGAACAGTGGTGTGCAACCTTTGTCGCGCCAAGATCAGCTGGGGAGGCACCACCAACAGCATGCGCAGGCATATGATGGCCAAGCACCCCACAAGGTGGGACGATGCCCGTCCACCGCCTCCGGTTTGCACCACTGCCTCTCCCCCTGTGCCCCAACCTGCCACTGAGATCCAACCCCCCTCTGAGGACACAGGCACTACCGTCTCCTGGCCTGCACCCACACCCTCACCTCCGCTGTCCTCGGCCCCATCCAGCAATGTCTCTCAGCGTAGCGTCCAGACGTCGCTAGCGCCACAGTTTGAGCGCAAGCGCAAGTACGACGCCACACACCCGCACGCTCAAGCGTTAAACGTGCACATTGCAAAATTGATCAGCCTAGAGATGCTGCCGTATAGGCTTGTGGAAACGGAGGCTTTCAAAAGCATGATGGCGGCGGCGGCCCCGCGCTACTTGGTTCCCAGTCGCCACTACTTTTCCCGATGTGCCGTCCCAGGCCTGCACGACCACGTCTCCCGCAACATTGTACGCGCCCTCACCAACGCGGTTACTGCCAAGGTCCAGCTTGACAAAGACTCATGCTTTAGAGTCGAAACGTCGCCATCTTGTGTGTTGAGGAGGCATTACTATCTGTGTATTCTCATGAATGCATAAAATACAACCGCACCAAACCTGCTGCCTGACGTCTTTCTTATTATATGTATATCTTTGGGAATTTGGACTCTTTCCCGGTCTGGGCGTGCAGACAAGGCTGAAGGATACAGCTTAGGATTTTTTCCCCCCCGAACTGGTAGTGGTGAGTGCTGCTGCTCAACTTTGTTTACTGCAAAAGGTCCACTTAACAACGGACACGTGGACAAGCACAGGCGGCCAGGGCCACTATATCTCCCTGACGGCACATTGGGTGAATTTAGTGGAGGCTGGGACCGAGTCAGAGCCTGGGACCGCTCACGTCCTACCCACCCCCAGAATTGCGGGCCCCAGCTCGGTGCTGGTATCTGCGGCGGTGTATGCTTCCTCCACTAAAGCACCCTCCTCCTCCTCCTCCTCCTACGCAACCTCTGTCTCGCAATCAAGATGTGTCAGCAGCAGCACGTCGCCAGCAGTCGGTGTCACGCGGCGTGGCAGCACAGCGGTGGGCAAGCGTCAGCAGGCCGTGCTGAAACTACTCAGCTTAGGAGATAAGAGGCATACGGCCCACAAACTGCTGCAGGGTCTGACAGAGCAGACCGACCGCTGGCTTGCGCCGCTGAGCCTCCAACCGGGCATGGTCATGTGTGACAACGGCCGTAAGCTGGTGGCAGCTCTGCAGCTCGGCAGCCTCACGCACGTGCCATGCCTGGCCCATGTGTTTAATTTGGTGGTTCAGCGCTTTCTGAAAAGCTACCCCCACTTGTCATACCTGCTCGGAAAGGTGCGCCAGCTCTGCGCACATTTCCGCAGATCACACGCGCACGCTGCCACCCTGCGGACCCTGCAACATCGGTTTAACCCCTTGAGTGGCAGGTTTCCTACCACCCTGTCGTGCCCACCAGGCCAGGTTTTTTAAAATGGTCTAATCATTGAATTTCAACTAGTTTTGCAGTTGCGTCTCAAGAGCCATAACTTTTTCATTTTTCCATTGACATGGCTATATAAGGGCTTGCTTTTTTCCGGGACAAGTTGTGATTTTTTAAACAGGGGGGAGGAAAAAAAGAAATGGGGAAAAAAGAAAAAAAGGGGCCATGTCATTTAGGGGTTAAATAATGTATTAACTTCCTTCTCTGGGTCATTACGATGCACGGATACCACATGTGTGATTGTATTTTTGATTTTTTACAAAGTAAAGGGAGACAAGTGTTTTTTTAATTTTTTTAAATAATTTTTAAACTTTTTTTTATTTTAATTTAAAAAAATTTTTTTTTTTTTTTGTCCCTTTAGGGAACTTCCACAGGGACCCATGAGGACCCCTAATCACATTCCGGGGGTCTGATGGTGACAGCCCTTTACATGCTGCAGTGACAGCCCTTTACATGCTGCAGTCACATAGACTGCAGCATGTAAAGGGTTAACACAGCAGAGATCGGAGGTTTTCTCTGATCTCTGCTGTAAGAGCTAGTACCTAGCTGTCCTCTGACAGCTAATAACCAGCTCTCCCTGCCACAGAGACCATCGGCTTGCCTCTGACAAACCGATGGTCTCTATGGCAACCTGTAAACAAAGCAGGAGGTTGCCGACATGTCGGCAATATCTTCTGCTGGTTTTTCAAAGCCCTTGCTTTGTTCTCTGTGGGTCTGTGCAGGCAGAGCACACTGTCACAGCTTGTGGCATTGTGCTCTGCAGCTCCCATAGTGATACATAGCCCGGAAATCTTCCGGGCTATGTTGCTATGAGCAGTGGAGCTCGTCCCCGGAAATTTTCCGGGCGTGCCACTCAAGGGGTTAATCTGCCAGTGCACCGACTGCTGTGCGACGTGCCCACACAGTGGAACTCTACGCTCTACATGTTGGCCAGACTCTATGAGCAGCGTAGAGCTATAATGGAATACCAACTCCAACTTGCGCGGCGCAGTGGGAGTCAGCCTCCTCAATTATTTACAGAAGAGTGGGCCTGGTTGGCAGCCATATGCCAGCTCCTTGGAAAATTTGAGGAGTCTACCCAGATGGTGAGCGGCGATGCTGCAATCATTAGCGTCACCATTCCTCTGCTATGCATCTTGAGAAGTTCCCTGCAAAGCATAAAGGCAGACGCTTTGCGCTCGGAAACAGAGCCGGGGGAAGACAGTATGTCGCTGGATAGTCAGAGCACCCTCCTGTCTATATCTCAGCGCGTTCAGGAGGAGGAGGAGGAGCATGAGGAGGATGAGGAGGAGGGGGAAGAGACAGCTTGGCCCACTGCTGACGGTACCCATGCTGCTTGCCTGTCATCCTTTCAGCGTGTATGGCCTGAGGAGGAGGAGGAGGAGGAGGAGGATCCTGAAAGTGATCTTCCTAGTGAAGACAGCCATGTGTTGCGTACAGGTACCCTGGCACACATGGCTGACTTCATGTTAGGATGCCTTTCTCGTGACCCTCGCGTTACACGCATTCTGGCCACTACGGATTACTGGGTGTACACACTGCTCGACCCACGCTATAAGGAGAACCTTTGCACTCTCATTCCCGAAGAGGAAAGGGGTTCGAGAATGATGCTATACCACAGGGCGCTGGTGGACAAACTGATGGTAAACTTCCCATCCGACAGCGCTAGTGGCAGAAGGCGCAGTTCCGAGGGCCAGGTAGCAGGGGAGGCGCAGAGATCAGGCAGCATGTACAGCGCAGGCAGGGGAACATTCTCCAAGGCCTTTGCCAGCTTTATGGCTCCCCAGCAAGACTGTGTCACCGCTCCCCAGTCAAGGCTGAGTTGGTGGGAGCACTGTAAAAGGATGGTGAGGGAGTAAGTAGCCGATTGCAGCACCGTCCTCGGTGACGCCTCTGCCCCCTACAACTACTGGGTGTTGAAGCTGGACACGTGGCCTGAACTCGCGCTGTATGCCCTGGAGATGCTTGCTTGTCCTGCGGCTAGCGTCTTGTCAGAGAGGGTGTTTAGTGCGGCTGGGGGAATCATCACAGATAAGCGTACCCACCTGTCAACTGACAGTGCCGACAGGCTTACACTCATCAAGATGAACAAAGCCTGGATTTCCCCAGACTTCTCTTCTCCACCAGCGGACAGCAGCGATACCTAAGCAATACGTAGGCTGCACCCGCGGATGGAAGCTATGTTCTCTCTCACCATCCAAAACGGGGACATTTCTGCTTCATCAATCTGTGTATAATATTCCTCCTCCTCCTCCTGCTCCTCCTCCTTAAACCTCACGTAATGACGCCGAACGGACAATTTTTCTTAGGGCCACAAGGCTTACTCATATAATTTTTCTGAAAATTTTTTATACGTTTCAATGCTCTTAAAAGCGTTGAAACTTTAACTTGAACCAATTTTTCGTTAAACTGGGCTGCCTCCAGGCCTAGTTACCACTTAAGCCACATTAACCAAAGCGATTAATGGGTTTCACCTGCCCTCTTGGTTGGCCATGGCCAATTTTTCTGATGTACATTAGTACTGTTGATACAGCAATTTCTGTGGGCCCTCACCTACAGTGTAATCAAATTAATTTTTAGCCCACCTGCATTACAGCTGACGTTATATCCGCTGTGTTGGGCAATGCAATGGGATATTTTTATGTACCGCCGGTGGCTTCCTGGCACCCACCCATGCTGTGGGAACACAGGGAATTATAAATGCATCTGTTTCCACTTCTAAAGAACCCCAGTCTGACTGGGGCATGCAGTGTGGGCCGAAGCCCACCTGCATTAAGCACGACATTACTACCTTAGCTGTGTTGGGCAATGCAATGGGATATTTTTATGTACCGCCGGTGGGTTCCAGGGAGCCACCCATGCTGTCGGTCCACAGGGACTTCACAATAGGGAGTTGTACCTGCCTGTGTCTATGAATTAAAAACCGCGGTCTGACTGGGGCATGCAGACACCTTGACAGAATGAATAGTGTGTGGCACATAGGTTCCCCATTGCTATGCCCACGTGTGCAGCTCCTGATGGCGGTGGCACAGGATTCTATTTCTCATTGCTTCTGTACAGCATTGTGGGCTATCGCCCCGCCCCTTTTAAAGAGGGTCGCTGCCTAGCCGTGCCAACCCTCTGCAGTGTGTGCCTGCGGTTCCTCCTCATGGCAGACGCACTTATAAATAGACATGAGGGTGGTGTGGCATGAGGGCAGCTGAAGGCTGCGCAGGGACACTTTGGTGTGCGCTGTGGGGGGGGGGGGGGGGTGGTGGTCAGCATGTAACCCAGGAGAAGTGGCAGTGGAGTGTTATGCAGGCAGTGGTTGTGCTTTGTTGGAGGTAGTGTGGTGCTTAGCTGAGGTATGCATTGCTAATGAGGGCTTTTCAGAAGTAAAAGTTGTTGGGAGGGGGGGGGGCACTCTTGCCGGTATTGTGGCTTAATAGTGGGACCTGTGAACTTGAGATGCAGCCCAACATGTAGCCCCTCGCCTGCCCTATCCATTGCTGTGTCATTCCCATCACTTTCTTGAATTGCCCCGATTTTCACACATGAAAACCTTAGCGAGCATCGGCGAAATACAAAAATGCTCGGGTCGCCCATTGACTTCAATGGGGTTCGTTACTCGAAACGAACCCTCGAGCATCGCGATAATTTCGTCCCGAGTAACGAGCACCCGAGCATTTTGGTGCTCGCTCATCTCTACTATCTATCTATCTCATATCTATCTATCTATCTATCTATCTATCTATCTATCTATCTATCTATCTATCTATCTATCTATCATCTATCTATTTATCTATCTATCTATCTATCTCATATCTATCTATCTATCTATCTATCTATCTACCTATCCCATATCTTCCTATCCCATATCTTTTTATCTATCTTATATCTATCTATCTATCTATCTATCTATCTATCTATCTATCTATCTATCTATCTATCTATCTATCAATCTATCTACCTATCCCATATCTTCCTATCCCATATCTATTTATCTATCTTATATCTATCTATCTATCTCATATCTATCTATCTATCTATCTATCTCATATCTATCTATCTATCTATCTATCTATCTATCTATCTCCTATCTATCTATCTATCATCTATCTATCTATCTATCTCATATCTATCTATCTATCTATCTATCTATCTATCTATCTATCTATCTATCTATCTATCTACCTATCCCATATATATTTATCTATCTTATATCTATCTATCTATCTCATATCTATCTATCTATCTATCTATCTATCTATCTATCTATCTATCTATCTATCTACCTACCTATCCCATATCTTCCTATCCCATATATATTTATCTATCTTATATCTATCTATCTATCTCATATCTATCTATCTACCTATATATCTACCTATATCATATCTACCTATCCCATATCTATCTATCTATCTATCCCATATCTATCTATCTATCTATCTATCTATCTATCTATCTATCCCATATCTACCTATCCCATATCTTTCTATCTTATATCTATCTATCTTTCTATCTCATATCTATCTATCTATCTATTTATCTATCTATCTCATATCTATCTATCTACCTATATATCTACCTATATCCTATCTATCTATCTATCTATCTATCTATCTATCTATCTATCTATCTATCTACCTATCCCATATCTATCTATCTATCTATCTATCTATCTATCTATCTATCTCATATCTATCTATCTATCTATCTATCTATCTCTTTATCTCCTATCTATCTATCCATCCATCTATCTATCTCCTATCTATCACATATCTATCATCTATCTATTTATCTATAAAAACAATCCTGCCCCTAGAAGAAGTTGTTGCTTTGCTGCAAAACCCCTCCTGCAGTTCAGGCAGATATGTAAAGGATGAGAGTTGTGGTGATTATATGAACGGTCTTGTCACCGGGGGGCCCTATAATGCTTCTTGACCTATAAAAAGACTAGGAAGATAGCCTTTTCTCGCATATGGGCTCACCATACTCTTGCTAGCACAATGTAATGCTTTGATATTCTTGCTCTTCCGAATTGATTCTGTTTACCAAAATTCACCAGATTTAACATATGCATAACTTGTTATGCCTTTTAGTGCATGTGTAGTGGCCAAGAACACCATCCTGGTCCCCTCCATAAATGTCATACATGTCTGTCTTATGTAGATGCACTGTGCAAGGCTTGTTTTGTTATATCCCATGTGTGTGTTGCACAGCTGCGGCACTTGAAAGGTTAACATCTACTGCCTGCATGTAGAGGTATCAGTTTGTCATGTCATGTGGTGTGTCAGAAGGTATAAATGTGAGTGCCTGAGAGAGGGAAGAGGTCTTCCATTTTGACTACTGAGAGAGTGCTAACACAGAGCCACATGGAAGCACCTTCAGCTTCCATGTAGGTGAAGATGGAGAAGAGGGGAGATATCCTAGAGCGATTGGAGTCCCAAAAGCCATGAAAGAGAGAGCATCCCCAAATAATTCAGTACAGAGGAACCCACTGTACAGGTACCAATTCCCACTACAGGCTTTTCCTGTGCCACCGTCCAGTCAGGATCACCGCACAGAGGTATGTTACTGAGTCACAATCACATGCCTGCAGGATGTTATTGCTTAAGCCTTCATGAAAATAATTGTCTCCCTCCTTCCTCCTAGTCCAGCCTCCTTCTCTGCCTCCTTTCCACCCCCTCTCCGCCCCTCTGCACTATTTGCAATGAGAGGAGGCAGGGCGGGGGCGTGACCAAGTTCCGGGAATTAGCTCTGCCCCAGTCCCGCCTCTCCTCATTGAAAATAGTGCAGGGGGTGGAGAGGGTGCGGGAGCTCAGAGCACTGCTCTCGGCTCTTCCAGCCTCCTCCCCCTGCAGAGAGAGATGCCGTATATCAGCTGGGCGTGAAAACCCAGTCGATATACGGTCGTCTGAATGCACCCTGAGGATGAGTGTGATGTTTTTTGGAAGAAAGCAGCCATATTTTTCCAGTCATGTACAACCACGTTAAAGGGAAGATCCACCCTTGGCATCACTTCGAAAAGTATATTAAGGAGTTCCATGAAAAGCAATTATGTAATGATCATGTATGTCCCTTTTAGATAATTCCACAAAGTAAAGCGTCACCCAGACCTCCAACAGTCCAATTTTTAGCGATGGCCCAACAAGCTAATAATGAAAGAGGAGTGGTATATGCAAAATTGTATAAAAAGAGGCATTTTTAGTTTTTTTTAGGGAAATTCTAAACCTAGATTCCAAATGATAGGAGGTATGGCTTCGCTTGTGCTGCAAAACCATTGTTGTCATTCGAATGTGGATACAAACTATACAAAGGGGCCAAGTGCTGGTTATTATTGGAGCTCCCCTGCAGCTGCCGGTGCGGATTGTGATATATTATGGAATTGCTCTTCATGTGATTTTAAAATATAAGCTAACTTTTATTCACAACTAATTAAAATTAGGGCCACATAAATCATATAACAAACAAAAACGAACGTGGACTGACAACATGGATCGTACTACGTAACTCAGTGACCGGATGGAAAAAGGGTCTCAATTCCTCTCGAGTAACCAGTCTTTTGGGCTCCCTGCCACGAATAGTCCGTTACCATAGCAACCGTGTGCAAGTGTGATCATGATAACCCCTCCTGAGGGGGTTAATGCTGGACATCACGAATTCAAACCACCTTTCAAGATCTAATGGTGCCCCCTCCGCTATTGGTTCTATACACCGAGCATCTAGGGGCGGAGAAACAGCGATGCAACCACTCCCACGTTGCCCGAGTCACTTACTCCACCTTGTACTTATATATTCCGCCCACGGATTCAGCCTTCCGATGAATGCATCGCGCTGCCGTCCTCCCGGCCAATCGGGGTGTATGGAGCGCGGTGACGTCAACTCGCAACGTAGGATGCGTTCCAGCTTGGAACGCGGAAGTGCTGGTGTACAGAATGTGGGGGCGGCGACACAGTGGGGCAACCACTCCCAGGCTGCCCGAGGGACTTACCCCTCCCCGTACTCGCTCCGCCCACGGATGCGGCCTCCTGTTGATGACATCGCGCTGCCGTCCTCCCGTCCAATGGGGATGTACGGTGTGCGGTGACGTCACCAGGCAGCGCTGCATGCGTTCCAGCGTGGAACGCGGAAATGCTGCACTACTACGTGTGCTGCCGATCATGGCCATCCATTAAATAATCGGGAAGGTGTCTTGGATGCACTCCCCACAGCGCTATGGCCCGGACTACAATTTACACCATTACAGGTGACATGGGCAGTGTGAGGATGGATGGATTGCACTGCCATCCACCTTGTTAAGTGCTACCCGCCCCATAAGGGAACCCATTGGTTGATTACTGACAGGCCCCCGGAAATAGGAGGAGCTATATCCCTTCTTAATCCCTGCTGTGAGCTCTGGGACTTCACTGCCAGCCGCTCACAATTAGAGCCGCAGGCGCTATACCTCTCCTCCTCTTTTCCTCCCGCAATTTACCTCCCCTTACTATTAGGGCTGCGCTGTTCTGCCCTGCATCTGGGGCAGGACTGCTTACCCATTTTTGGGGCATTGGATGATTGATCCATCCCTATTAGGGACTTTTGAATTAGACTACCCTTTGCAGGCTATAGGCTGTAATAGGTCATTGGTCCAGTATCTATGGACTTGGACCAATGGGTCTATCTGACTAGCCCCTCACCTTTGGGCACGATTCATATTGCGCCATAGAAGGAATTGTCTTCCGAGATTCCTTCTGGGGATAGGGAGTTGGGATATTCAACTCCCACCTACTTGCCTTGAGACTCATATATGCTAATTGGTCTCGCTGCAACTAGAAAAGATCTCAGATAAATATTGATAGGCTACCATTGGTCCCTTTGCTGATCCATTCAGCAGGGTGACCCCCTACATTAAGTCTCTGAGCCGATACGGGGGAAGCAATAGGAGGAGAACTCTGCTTGAATCATTGATACTGTTTTATTCCCTTTTAATAAAAATAAGGACTACCAACAAGGGTCTTATTCACCACAATAGGACCAATAGGGATAATCACGCAACTTTTAGGGCGATCCTCGGCCCTGCTCCTGAGGAACCGCCCCAGACAGGGATGGAGAAATGCGTCGAGCCAATATCCTACTCCTAAAAGAATTGAAATATGATAAGACACTGGAGTGATCACCTACTTTTGGAGTAATTATTTCACTCCTAAATATTGAAAAACTTAAGAACGTCTGAGCGATCACTGAGTGACTATTCGAAATACGTACACTAATACCTGAGAGATTACTCATTGTGTGAAACAATTTCTTTATTACCAACGCTGAAATATACAAATCCGAGTTAATATTCTATTTCCTAAAAAAGTGGAAATATAGAAAAGACACTCGAGTAATCACCTACCTTTGGAGTAATTATCGCACTCCCAAGCATTAAAAGATTTCAGAATGTTTGAGTGATTACTGAGGGACTACTCGGTCATTAACGTTGGAACACGTACATTAATATCTGAGTGATTACCCACCGTGTGAAACAATTTCTTTATTGTCAACGTTGAAACACACAAATCTTGAGTGATTACTTACCTAATATGGTGTAACACATACCTCTGATTAACTATATGATCCTTACTGTATAAATGTGTATTGAAAGCAGCGATAGAAATGGTCAGTGGGTCTCCAGCCATGAACTATCATCCTAGACTGGAAACCTGACACCTTCTGACCATTCTTCCCACTGTGACGTACCGCTACAAACCAGTGACCCAGTCCCCTAATTTTGTTAATAGGGGTTAACCCGACTGGTTACTCGAGGGGAATTGAGACCCTTTTTCCATCCGGTCACTGAGTTACGTAGTACGATCCATGTTGTCAGTCCACGTTCGTTTTTGTTTGTTATATGATTTATGTGGCCCTAATTTTAATTAGTTGTGAATAAAAGTTATGAATTTTAATTTTAATCTATATCTGTGAAGGGCGTATTTGTGACCATATAGATTTGGAATACCACTGTGATTTTTGTCGTTTTTTTTTTAAATATAAGCTAGTTTCAAAGTTAGAAATTCACTTTTAAATTGATACATTCACATCAAAGCCCAATGGCTAGAATTCAATTTCTGCATGGATTAATAGTACACAGCATGGCCACCTTATTAGAGCAGCAATCTAGCAGATTGGACCTCAATTTGTCTTCAGAATTCATTGCGTAGATTCCACTAAGAGATGAAATCGTTCCGCCGGAATATCGGCCCTTGCGGACAGGAAGCTTCTTGTAGTTGCTGCAGATTAGATGGAGACAATAAGTGTGGGAGGGGGGTTGCAATCTCTGGAAGCAAGGGTCTCCAGGACCACCAATGTCCCTACAGCTGTGACTAGTGATGGCTCTTCTGTAAAGGTTCCTAACACAAGGATTCTCTTGCTGACGCTCTTTGGATCATCGTTCTCACCGTCATCCTGATAATGTCCAGTAGTCATATAATGTGTCACCTGTGTAGCATTAATAGCAGTGGGACAGACATATGGAGAACACGGATAGGAACAGGTAAGCTGCTGTCAGGCCGGACCTCACATACATGCAGCATCCTAGATGTAAATGAGACATAGAATGGTAGAGTTAGAATGACCAATGTATTACACAGATTTATACTTTACAATCCTTAACCCTTTAGTGACGCGGCCTATTTTGGTTATGGATACACAATGATTTTGGGGGATTTTCATCTCCACTTTTTAAATGCCATAACTTTTTTATTTTTCTGCGGTCGGAGCTTTGTGTGGACTTGTTTTTGCGTGACAAGCCTCTGTTTTAATTGGTACCATTTTGGGGTACATATGGCTTTTTTGATCACCTTCTTTGCTTTTCTTGGGGAAGCCAAATGATCAAGAAAAAGCATTTAGGCTGCATTCTTTTTTTTTTTTCTATATTGCTATGCAGGAGAAAAAAATTGTTCAGTTTTTCGGACAGGTTGTTATGGATGCAGCAATTCGAAACGTGGGTTTTTAAAAAAAAAACAAAAAAAACAAAGAGTAGAAAGTACACAAAAATAGTTTTTTTTATTGTTTTTTTTTTTTTTTTTACTATTTTATCTTACATTTTTTTTGTCCCAGTGGGAGACTTGAGTTTGTGATACTGCGATCACTTTGATAGTACATTGCACTACTACTGTACTGCAATGCTTCGTCACCATTCATAGCGATCACAGGCCATGGCAGGTCCTGGTACCATTGTCTAGCATCTGGTTGCCACGGCAACCCTATGGTCAGTAATTACAAGGTGGAGAGCCGATGATGTCACAGAGGGAGAATCCTTCCTCTGTAAACCCCACACATGCTACAATCAATATTGTTTCCCCTTGCAGTGGGAGGCCAGCTGTCTCTTACAGCCGGCTCCCACTACAGATGGCATGGGTGCAACTTCTGAGCCCGCGCTATCTATAGGATGTAATTTACATCCATTCGCGAGAACCACTTCCCAGCCAGGACTAAAAGTAAAGTCCTGGAATAGGACAGGGTAAAAGGGGTTTCCAGCAATAAAGTTAGCTGGGACAAGGACACCTACTATCCCTGTATGTGTGCTATACTGAAACACTGTATTATTTCAGTACAAACAGACTTTAAAGTTTCACTGGTGTTGGGGCTCCAAGAGGAAGAAAATGAATGGACCTCCATTATAGTCAATGGGGGTTGTTTAGTGCCATTCAGTTCTGTCATAGGATGAAACCATTTGTCCAGGGGGTGGCATTCTTCTGCTCTCTGAACAGAGCAGGAAAACGGTATCCCGAAATACTGATGTGAACAAGCCCTAAAAAAGGTTGTCTGAGATTAATGAGATAATTTTTTTCTTCTCTCATAAACAGTGCCACGCCTGTCCAATGGCTGTGTCTGGTATTACAGCTTATCAGCATCCACTTGCATGTAGCAGAAATGCACAACCATGCATATGCCATAGAGAAAAGTGGTGCTGATTGATATGAGATAGATAGATAGATAGATAGATAGATAGATAGATAGATAGATAGATAGATAGATAGATAGATAGATAGATATCAGATATATGATAGATAGATAGATATGAGATAGATAGATAGATAGATAGATAGATATGAGATAGATAGATAGATAGATAGATAGATAGATAGATAGATAGATAGATAGATAGGAGATAGATAGATAGATATGAGATAGATAGATAGAAAGATAGATAGATAGATAGATAGATAGATAGATAGGAGACGGAAAAATAAATAGATAGATATCTTACTTGTAGGTTTTATCTTGGGGTAATTGCTGCTTTGTGGTATTTTCCAGTGAACGCTGACAGGGGTGGAGGAATTAAACCATACTTCACAGGTTATTCTCTCTCCATCCTTCAGGATGTCTCTAGAAAGTGAGATAGAATTGACAACGATCCAGGCCCCACTAGGTTTCTTTAAAAAGACCATATTGCCCTTGATGTGTGTTCCAGAGATTTTCCAGATTGCATAGACTTGTTGGGGGGCTGTATATACTACACAAGCCAATGGAATGGAAAATGGGTGTGTAATGGGCATACGAGGAGTCAGAAGATGAATGGAGGCATTGAAGGCAGAGATATCTAGAAAATATAGAGTACAAGGAACAAAAAGTACTAGCAGAATACAGTAAAATCAAAGGTAACAGTAATAAATGTTCTGTAGATACAGAGGGGCTCAGGAAACCGATTTTATAATGATGCTGGTTAGACTCTATACCCCCAGGACATATTGTGTAGCAGAATAGTGTAACACCCATAATATTGTAAGAATAAAAGATATGAAGCATACATCAACACAATAGAAAAAATGTATATAAAACTACGGATGCGCTACTAGAGGACAGAAGATGATAGCAACCAGATTTTAAGGATGACATTGATTATACTGACAGGAGAGAACTTGAACAGATGGTATGGAACAGAAACAACAACCAGAGAAATCTTATACCTAAAGCCCCATTTAGACGGGACGAATGTCGGGCAAATGATGCCTGACACTCGTCCCCGCACATACACGCTCCTGTGCTGGCTCACAGCGGGGTGGCAGGAGCAGATATCAGTTCTCGTTCCCCCCGCCTCTCTCCAATTAGTTAACATAGTCACCATTCAATAACAAACGGCTGCTATTTACACTGCACTGTCATAATTAAACTTATCGCTCATCGTTTAAAGGGGTTGTCCCGCGAAACAAAGTGGGTATACACTTCTGTACGGCCATATTAATGCACTTTGTAATGTACATTGTGCATTAATTATGAGCCATACAGAAGTTATTCACTTACCTGTTCCGTTGCTGGCGTCCTCGTCTCCATGGTGCCGTCTAATCTTCAGCGTCTAATCTCCCGATTAGACGCGCTTGCGCAGTCCGGTCTTCTCCCTTCTGAATGGGGCCGCTCGTGCCGGAGAGCGGCTCCTCGTAGCTCCGCCCCGTCACGTGTGCCAATTCCAGCCAATCAGGAGGCTGGAATCGGCAATGGACCGCACAGAAGACCTGCGGTCCACCGAGGGTGAAGATCCCGGCGGCCATCTTCACAAGGTAAGTAAGAAGTCACCGGAGCGCGGGGAGTCGGGTAAGTACTACCCGTTTTTTTTTTTTTATCCCTGCATCGGGTTTGTCTCAAGCCGAACGGGGGGGCTATTGAAAAAAAAAAAAAACGTTTTGGCGTGGGACAACCCCTTTAACTATGACAGTGCAGTGTAAATTGCAGCTGTTCAGGGGCAGGGAAAGCGAGAACTGAAATCTGCTCCTGCTGCTCCTCTGTGAGCCAGCGATACAAGCTCCTGTGCAGCAGCACTGGAGCGTGTGTGTGCGGGGACGAGTGTCAGGCATCGTTTGCCCAACATTCGTCCATCTAAATGGGGCTTAATGCGACCACTCCTACATCTTTATCTAATCTTTCCATGATGCTGACCCTAACACTAGACACCACTGTTTCTAAGTAGCCCTCAGTTATCCATATTAGTGACCCTGTTGTAAATGCTGGTGAAGATTTACTAATGCTGTTTAATAGATAGACAGTGCAAGTGTAGACTAGACAGTCTTAAAATGCACAACATTCATTATAGTGACTGCTGAATAATAAATCTGTTGAATCTTTAGACTGTCTAGCCTAACTTTATACCACATATTAGTTTAGTTTGTGCCAAAAATTGCATCAAAATTTGGCAAAATTGTTGGCACAGTTTCTTGTGCACAATGTTGCATTTTTGCCATGTTCCCTTCTCATGAAAGCAGACAAGTATAACAATTGTCTGAAAGTGTCCAAAAAACGCATTATAAATGTGGTGCAAACCATGTAAGAAAATTTTCTGGTGCAATTTGCACTAGAAGACTTATGTATTTCCAATAGTAAATCCAGGCAAGAAATCAAACAAACAAGCAAAATAATACACCAAAGCTAGGCAGATACAAACAGGGAATTAGCTAACAAAAACCACACGGCTAGAAAACAGAAGTAGAACAACCATAGAATCAAAACCACACCGACTGGAATAAAACAAGGAATGCTGGGTTGAACTCACGTTGTTTCTGCTATCACCAGCACCATACTGCAGAAGCCAGAGATACTTAACGGGAGCCTAGCCAATTAGAACCTCTCTAAACAAGGTCAGCTGATCCACTGCAATTGATCTGCTGTGGGAAAAGCTACATGGAAACTGTCCCATCATGTTAGAAAGGAGGAGATGATGATTCAGCAGAATTCTTGCTCGTTGTAGCAGTATTGGGGGTTGTTTGAGGAAGTCTTTACACCAGGAAACTTTAATGGAGTTTACCCATTGCACAAAGTAATGGTATATCACCAAGATATGCCACCTCTTTAAAGGGGTTGCCCCATGAAAGCAAGTGGGGTTAAGCACTTCTGTATGGCCATATTAATGCACTTTGTAATATACATTGTGCATTAAATATTGGCCATACAGAAGTTATACACTTACCCCCTCCGGTGCTAGCGTCCCCGTCTCCATGGCGACGATCAAACGTCTTCTCTGGTCGCAGGAACAGTCGCGCTTGCGCACACAGGATTCTTCTCCTCGATGGTCCGGGCTCACGAGCTGCGTACTGGCTCCTCCCCCTTCTCAGCATCATTGCGTAGCTCCGCCCCCATCACATGGTGCCGATCAGCCAATGAGGTGGCTGGAATCAGCAGTGGAGCACAGACAGCAGAAGAACATCCACAATGCACCATGGGAGAAGACCTGTGGTGCACTGTGGGAGAAGACCAGCGGCAGCCATCTTGGACAGAAGATTTTTTAAAGTTGCTGAACACATGGCAGCGGTTTTCCTTTACAGGTACTGGGGGACTGGGCAAAAAAATTTTTTATCTTTCAGCGCGGGACAACCCCTTTAAGATTGATGGTGTCCAACATTACAAGAATATGAGATTTCTTCCAATCATATGCTTTTTCTAATCTTTTTTATGTTTCTACTTCCTGTAACAGTGAGGAGCCCGATTAAATATTCAAATATTATGAAATAATTCTTCTTTGCTTGTGGCTGACAACACACATACACAGTATATGATATTTCTCCATATTACTGTATTCTTTAACATGGTTAAACAGTTGTATAAAAACTGCCATTTTAAAAGTAATTTTTTAGGTATAGAAATAAAATAATCAAAATTAAAGTAAAAAATAAAAATTCATCTCACCTCCAATGACTAATGTTGTTCCCTTACTGAAGACTTGAGTACTTCCATCATAAGCTGAGCAGTAGTATCTCCCAGAATCCTGAGGTGTAACGTTATCTATGACAAGATGAATATTTGCCTCAGATTGAGAACCAGTTTTTCGTGAGGTATTATCCACCACAGTCCACATGTCATGTTCTTTCCTGCGGTACCACCAGCTTCTGCATTTTGGTAGACATGATGTATTGGAAGCACAAGTGAGGTTTACTGAGTTACCAGGATCAGCAAAAACAACATCTTCAGGCTGATGAGCTGACAGTCCAGTGATTAAAACTGAAAAAATAACATAAAACAATTGTGTAAAACTTGAAAAACTAGAATTTAAACAGAGTGCAGAAACCCCCACACCAATGCTGCTGGAGGTCCTAAACAGCACATATACAGAATTACAGTCCTGGCCCTCAACAGTTTCTTCCATAGAACCTAAACTGTCCGGATCTGTCACCGCAATTAAAGAATATTTTTGAAACTTCACAATTTAAGAATCAGAATTGACTGAATAATAAGGAAGTCCGATAAGTCTAACCATATACAGAACTCTTGCGGGAGAGAAAGGGTTGGCGAGGCATGTGCCATGAGATGCCAGGGGGCATCAAGAAGCAATTCTGCCTTTGGGCAGGATATTTAAATAAGAGAAAGAATTAAATCCTTGCCGCAGAGAAATAAAACCTGGCTATGACTCTTATAATATAGGATAATCAAGGCTTTTCTAGAAGCCCCAGTGTCCCATCAGATGGCACCTTGTTGAAGCTTTTCTTTGCTCTTACATTTTGTCTATAAATTGGTGATGTGTCTAGAAGAAAAAAAATCTGCAGATGAGGGATTGGTGATTTGGGATTTTTTTTTTCTGGAGCAAAATTTAGCAATTTTCACATTCCGAAAATGGAAGTAATGAGGCCCGGGGTCGGTAATTTTCTAGGAATTTGTATAATATAAAACATCACCAAATATATACAGTGAGATATTTAATAAATATTTTACAAGAAACGACATAATTGATGATAGGTTAAGAGCCAAAAAAATCTTTGAGCAGACATAATAAAAAATAATTATATTTACCTGTTGGATTGAGAGAGTAAATCTTGGATTGAGAGAAATAAAATCTAAATTTGTGATAACTCCTGTGTACCTTTTTGTTAATTTTTTTTCTTCAGTTTGTAATTTAAAAAATTATTTAAAAAAATAATGAAAAATGTTTGGATAACTTGATTAGAGGCAATTAAGTAAAAAAAAAACCTGATGTAACATTCATGTCTTACAAACTACCCACATATCTAGATTTTGTAATAATTTTTATTAAAATTATATTTTTGAATACAATCATCCCTTAATTTTTAATATAATATACATAGAACATATCAATACTCCACCCAGACAATACAATCAATCATAATTACACTTAAGCAAATTCTAATCACCCCCATCCCCCCCCCCCCCCCAAAAAAAAAAGGCACATCCAAAAAAAAAAAATAAAAACCTAATGCTCCATTTACATGGGACGGCTGTCAGCTAAACGATCTGCATGAGGGACAGGTGATGTCACCGCTAGTTGTTCGCTCTTGTGCAGAATGTTTAGATCGCTACTGAGTATCACTCACTTCTCGTTAACGTCTCACTTAGTGATTCACATTCTATGTAAATAAGGAAGATGAAACAATATCTCTCCAGTTCCACCTATTGGATGGCAGCATTCCTTCAAATTAATGCTTGACCCTTTAGAGCAATGTAGAGCAATGATTGAGAATTGAAAACCAAGCCATAATCCATACACAGATAGCTGTTTCAGGGTGTTTGCCCCTCATCAGTGTGTAGTAGGATCCTGGCTTGGCTAGTGAGAGGCCTGTGATGTGAGTCGGGAGGGGTAACATCCTTAGGGAGACTTATAAAGCCATCCATGCTCCTCTGGGTAATATGCAATTAAGAAAGATGGAACAATACCTCTGCAGCACCACCCATTGGATGGCAGCATTCTTTGTATAAAGGGTCAAGCATTGACTTGAAGGAATGCTGCCATCCAATAGGTGGATTCATCCAAGTAGCAACAAATAGTTTACCATGGCTTTGCATTTAGACATGATGATTATGGTGCATGTTTGTTCGTTTGAATGAATTTTGCACGATAATCATCCCTTGTAAATGGCCTTTAACTCTTCTACAGCTCTCTCTCTCTCTCTCTCTCTCTCTCTCTCTCTCTAAATCCTATCAGCTTTTGTACGATATCTCAATGCAATCAGCACTCAATGTGAATTATCCATTATATATAACATGCCATCTTCCCAAAATTTCCTCAAATGTAGTCAAGCAGCCTCTATTTTGATATAGCCCCCTTTCTCAGGATATAACCTTTCTTATCTTTGCAACAAACTCTTCTACTGTCAGTGTTGGGGAAGCCTGCATCCAATGAGCAGTAATCATCCTCCACGCCAGATACAAGGCTCTCAGAATTCCCAGAAGAGTATGCCCATCACGCCATTCAACAATATATACAAGCTCTGGGGTTATTAAGACCAATGTTGAGAAGATATATTTGTTTTATGACCTCTAGTACCTGATTCCAATATTCATGCAATTTTACACAATCCCAGCCCATATGCATTAAATCTGCACCATCCATGCACCAACATTCCACCGTCTGAGTCTAAGCTTATACCAATATTAAACAATTGTAATAGAGTACCAGAAACTACCCACATTTTTATTTTGCCTGCTCTTACCATAGACTTCCAGAAGTTGGACTGGACTTGGAAAAAGATTGTAAAAAAAATCTAAAGCAAATTCACAAATAGCTGTGAAAGCAGAAAAAATCCTCTTAAGCACTTCCAGATATAATACTATAAATGAAAAAATAAAATACAAAAGTATTCTAAAAAGTCCAAAAATTAGCAGCTTTTGTGTATGTTCTGTAGCTGGTGAGAAATAATACATAACTCAACAGAACAGATAAATGAATGCAACTATTTTGTAAATTCTCACCTTGAATAAGAATGAGCAGTTTTAGGGTAAGCATAGTTCGGTATATGAGAGTCTGACTGAGTGTTGAAGCAGATTGTGGGCAGATTATATCTTGTCAGGTATTTAGTCTGTTGGTCAGGAAAGGTCTCTATATCTGACATTCTGAGCCCTCCTCCTTCTGCTCTGTAGATACACTGGTGTGAGGTTTTGTTCTCATGGTAGCTCACGGTAGCTTTTATCTACCTCTATCAGTCACACCTACATATGTATACATATATATGTATATGTTTATGTGTGTTTATATATGTGTATACACTCATTGTCAAAGAAAATCATGCACATAGGAGTTGTCAGAATCAAATGAAACTTTCTGTGTGATTGCAATATCAGAGCAAAAGCATCATTTATTGCAGAAAGCTGAACACTTGCAAAGAAGCTCAAGTATCCTGTTGTACCACTTCTAGCTTGGATACAAGATGTGATACGGGAGGGCATGGAGGCTCTAGTACCCTGTTGTACTGCCTCTAGCTTGGATACAAGATGTGATACAGGAGGGCATGGAGGCTCTAGTACCCTGTTGTACCACCTCTAGCTTGGATACAAGATTTGATACGGGCAGGCATGGAGGCTCTAGTACCATGTTGTATCGCCTCTACCTTGGATACAGATGTGATACGGGAGGGCATGGAGGCTCTAGTACCCTGTTGTACCGCCTCTAGCTTGGATACAAGATGTGATACAGGAGGGCATGGAGGCTCTAGTACCCTGCTGTATCACCTCTAGCTTGGATACAAGATTTGATACGGGCAGGCATGGAGGCTCTAGTACCATGTTGTATCGCCTCTACCTTGGATACAGATGTGATACGGGAGGGCATGGAGGCTCTAGTACCCTGTTGTATCGCCTCTAGCTTGGATACAAGATGTTATACGGCAGGGAATGGTGGCTCTTGTACCCTGTTGTACCGCCTCTAGCTTGGATACAAGATGTGAAACGTGAGGGCATGGAGGCTCTAGTACCCTGTTGTACCGCCTCTAGCTTGGATACAAGATGTGATACGGGAGGGCATGGAGGCTCTAGTACCCTGTTGTACCGCCTCTAGCTTGGATACAAGATGTGATACGGGAGGGCATGGAGGCTCTAGTGCCCTGTTGTACTGCATCTAGCTTGGATACAAGATATGATACGGTAGGGTATAGAGGCTCTAGTACCCGGTTTTACCCCCTCTAGCTTGGATACAAGATGTGATAGAGGTGTGCATGGAGGCTCTAGTACCCTGTTGTACCGCCTCTAGCTTGGATACAAGATGTGATAGAGGTGTGCATGGAGGCTCTAGTACCCTGTTATACCGCCTCTAGCTTGGAAACAGATGTGATACGGGTAACCATGAAGGCTGTACTGCCATGCTGTACTGCCTATAGCTCGGATTCAAGATGTGATACAGGCAGGCATGGAGGCTCTAGTACCCTGTTGTACCGCCTCTAGCTTGGATACAAGATGTGATACCAGTGGGCATGGAGGCTCTAGTACCCTGTTGTATCGCCTC
This sequence comes from Eleutherodactylus coqui, assembly GCF_035609145.1. NCBI lineage: Eukaryota > Metazoa > Chordata > Amphibia > Anura > Eleutherodactylidae > Eleutherodactylus > Eleutherodactylus coqui. The sequence continues at coordinate 237,904,829 of NC_089842.1, forward strand.
TAGCTTGGATACAAGATGTGATATGGGCGAACACGGAGGCATAGAGTTTCTGTATAGTATCCTGTGGCATATTGGTCCACTTTTGCTGTAACTGAGCCTCTAGATTGTGCAAACTCATTGGCTGTCGAAGTCGGCATCCCGGATGGTCCTATATACAGCTACAGGCATTAATTACTTCTCCAGATCCTCAGAGACTTGATACAGGGAAATACATTTATCCTCTGTGCATTACATTTCAGCTCTGTTCCCTGGCTGTGCCTCTGTGGTACTACCATAGGATAAAAGATATGTTGAGTTTATTGTACGGGTTGCTATGGATGCAAGAATACCAAACATGCTTTTTTTTTTTTATATTTTAAACAAAGAGTGGAAAGTACAGAAAAAAGAGGTTTTTTTATTGCTTTGCTTTTTACTATTTAGTTTTCCATTTTTATGTCCCTGTAGGGGACTCGAGCTTGTGATACTACAATCAATTTGATTTTCTATTCTGTTCATGGATCCACCTGCTGCTGGTCTCCAACACTGATTCACTGTGGGATATGAGGATACCTATTTAGATCTTACCAGGACTTCGGGTGCTAGCGGGCTGGTCCCCCACAGGGTCCTTCCTGTTTGCACCACGTAGGTCCCTTCATTGTTACTGGCTCTCTTTTTTATTGAATCTGTTCCATCCACATTAAGGCGCTGTTCAATTGATATCAGCTAGGACATAAAGTTAAGACCTGGGGTAGAAGGGGTAAAAAGTTTTCTAATATTAGCGCCTTTAGGACACGACCTATTTTGGGGTTAAGGGCGCAACGATTTTTGGCGCATTTTAATCTCCATTTTTCAAAAGCCATAACTTTTTTATTTTTCTGTCAATGCGGCCGTATAAGAGCTTGTTTTTTGCTTGACGAATTGTAGTTTTTATTGGTGCCATAGATTGTTTTTTTACAGTGTTAATCATGCAGCATAAATGACACAATACATTTTCTCTGCTTGTCAGTACGATTACAACGATACCAAAATTCTTATTATTTTTTAGGTTTTTCCACTTTTCTGCAATGAAAACCTTTTGTTTTTCTAAATCGCTGCATTCAAAGTCCTATAACTTTTCTATTTTTCCATTGTACCATTTTATGGTAGCAATTTGGGGTACCTATGGCTTTTGTGACAGCCGTCTCCCGCTGCCGGATAGAGCGAGATCTCTTATGATCTCACGCTATCCACATTACGTAAGGGTACGTCCAGTTACAGGAAGCACCCCTTGCCAGGACGTACCCTTACGTCCTGCGGAGGGAAGGGGTTAAAGTTAACCTGGGCAGGGATGCCTGTTGTTCTCGTGTATGTGGATTTCTGACACAATGCGATGTTTCAGTATAACAAGACTTTAACGTTAGACTTGGAATGGGGCTCCAAGTGAAAGAAGCAGGCTGTGCAAACAGCGTATTTCATCCTGTAAATTCTGACAAAATGCTGGACTGCTGGCTCAAAATCGAATGGACCCCATTATAGTCAATAGGGGGCTGTCTAGTTGCATTCAGTTCTGTCATAAGATGGAACCATTTGTTCAGGAAGGGGGGGGGGGGGGCGTTTTCCTGCTCCCTTTACATAATTCTTTAAATATTAGTACAATATTAATTCACATAATGGGTATTGCCACTTCCATAACAATCCATACTATGAAACATTAATTTATTTATCCAACACAGTAAATTTCTAAAAAAAAACATTTAAACAATTCCAAGAAAGCCATTGTCTGTTCATCTGTTTCCTTATAACAGGAATAAAAGTAATCAAAAAATAACTCAAAATGATGCCAATAAAAACCACAAGTTTTCCTGCAATTAAGCCTCCAAACAGCTTTGTAAATAGAAAAATTAAAAAGTTGTGGTCTTGGAATGCGGTGACGCACAATAAGAAAATCGTTCTGTAGAAAAAGTGTTTACTGTGCAGTATATTGTGCAAAGGTAGTAAAACGTAATAAAACATGTATACATTTGATGCTTTCGTAATTATAATCACCCATAGAAATTTTTTTTACTCATATTGATACCTCATGGTGAATGCTGTAAAAATGGATAAAAAAAAACAAGGGTGAAATAGCCTTTTTTCCCATTTTCCCCTGTAAAAAATAATCAACATTTTCCAATACATTAATGTCCATGGCCGGATGGGATTCCACATGCGGATTTCTGCAGCGAGAGATCGTGGATGTTAATGGTTTTACCAAGCAGATGTACGCGGATGCACTGCGGATCATTCGCACGGAAGAAAAAATCCGCAACCACACTTTCCAGACTGTTCCCCACCTCCCTAATTGATTTTAACCTTCAAATCCTCAGTGCATTCACAATTGTATTTGTGGATGCACTGCGGGTCGTCCTCACCCATTAACTTCTACTGAGCCCGTCCGCACAGAATCCGCACCGAAATGGAGCATGCCGTGTTTTGTTTTCCCCACAAAATGGTCCGAAATCAAATATGCGCACTTAAATTCAGTTGCGGATGCCAATGCTTCTCTATGGGCACTTCGAATTGCAGGTCTTCTGCACGGGTGACCCATGTGGATTCCACACATCAAATCCGCCTGTGGTCATTGGGCCTAAATGAACCCAAAATTGCTCCTCTTAGAACTTATCCCACTCAATTGAAAGTGTCACACAGCTGCTTTAATGAAAAAATAAAAATGTTATCACTGCTGGAACACAAAAGGAAAATCGATTTACTAGTTCTTATAACCCAAATCAGTTATGTCAGTGACGGATTAAAAATGGATTTATGGCAAGTAAGTAGAATTACATGAGACGTCAATGCAAAATTTCAAATCAAAAAGTGCCAATTCCTGAAGGGTTTTTCCAGTTTGAATGTGACTATTATTTCAGCCAAATAACCCCATTGCAGCACAAGAAGCCTTTATATAGTATAAGCCTTCCATGACATTCTCATTGTCGGGACCATTCAGGGATCATAGGGAGCCCCCTGTTAGTTTGTGCTGCTGGGATCTGTTGTCCTATGAGGGTACAGGAGCACACCTTCTCTGCTGTGTGATAATTGTGCTGGCTGAGTGTGCAGTTTCTCCAGCCAGACAATATCCACGGGTCTGCATATATACTAGCCCCTTTTCTAGAGGAAGCTGGTTTCCCAACACTCTGGTATTTGCTACATGCATGGTATTTGTGTGAACAGTGTCGTGTTCTGTAAGTCTGTGCAGGTGGCCAGACATGAGGTGTGGGCAGTCCTATTCTGTGTTCTGTGTGTGTGAACAGTGATGTGTTCATTGGGCCTGTGCAGGTGGCCAGACAAGATGTATGAACAGTCCTATTCTGTCTTGTATGGAAATTCCTGGCATCTTGGTGTAAACTGCATCCTGTCCTGCTTTGGATTGTTTTCCATCCTGGGTGAGCTAGGACCATAGGTTCAAGCGTGATCCAATCCCTATTGGCACGATCACCCTGCATGCAGGCAGGGTTCATGTGGAAGTTGCCTCGTTAGGGACCCGCAAGACAACGAGAACCCTTGAAGTGGGTTTGCCAGCTTAAGTATCTTGGCCAAAATACAAACTAATACCTCGCACATTCTATAGTTATTCCATCTAGCTATGTGTGCAGGTATGGTGGTGAGTGTTTTGAGTGCTTGTCAGTCGTTGGTTTATATCTGTCCCATTTGCATTTCTGCAGGTCACGTATGAAGGAGACGTGATACCCCCTACCTCTATCTAGTCCTTTAACTGCTGTAGTTCCCTAGACATGGTTGATTAATTGAATGTCTCTGGAAAATACATACCTTGTTGTTAATTACATTACTGTACCATGCTATACATTAATTGATCTCTGCATTAGGAACACCTATTCAATAACGGGTTGATTCATCTTTTTGCACTATGCAGCTCATAGACATCAGGTAAGAGATTCCCAAGGTGGCAAACATACTACATAATCAACTTCGATCCATGCCCACTGCAGCAGCTCTGTCAGTCAGTGCATATTTTGTGGAAAAGTTGGGCAGATCTCACAGCCCTTTAAAGCATATTCTAAACATGTTCAATGGGGTTAGAACCTGGTGAATTTGGGGCCAAGGCACTGTAGAGAATTCATTGTCATGCTTCATCAACTGCTCCATTGTGATCCGAGCTCAATGAAAGTCATCCTGTAAAAGATGGCACTGGAGTCAGGAAATACATACTTCCTAAAGAACGTTTACTTCATGAACTTTTACCATTCAAGGATTGCAGTATGATAACAGTCCTAGACCATGCCATGAAAATGTTCCCTAGACCATGACACTGCCACCCCCAGCTTCTTGAGCCCCAGTGGTACACCCATGGGTTACCTCTTCAAGCTGTTTATGCTAAATGTGGACCCAGCCATATGTATGGTTAAAGCAGGAAACAGGGCTTATCGACTCATCACTCCAGATGACCTGTTTTATTACTGGGTCAGTTGGTCCACTATGGCATGTTATTGCTGAGATACCAGATGTGCCACCCAATGAATACGTTTAGGACCAACCACGCATAGCCTGCCACTGTGTGATCTTCTGCTCAATGTCAGTACATGGTTCAAACAGTTTTGGTATACTCTTGCTACCATGGTTTAGGAACAGCCAACAAATGTGAGTGTTTCAGAAATATTGGCAGCACACCTTTGGGCACCAACAACCTGCCTACTGTCAAAGTCATACTCCACCATGTTTATCCATGACTACCAAATGTTGCACACAGAACAGGTCAGCTTATCTGAGATGACATCATGACAAGGCCATTACATTACATTGCAGTCTATTACTGATCACAAGATGTCGCATACCAGAAGTTCCTAATGCAGGAATTGTTCAGTAAACATTAAAGGGGTTGTCCCGCGCCGAAACGGGTTTTTTTTTTTTCAATAGCCCCCCCCCCGTTCGGCGCGAGACAAACCCGATGCAGGGGTAAAAAAAAAACACCGTCCACTACTTACCCGAATCCCCGCGCTCCCGCGACTTCTTACTTACCTTAGTAAGATGGCCGCCGGGATCTTCACCCACGATGCACCGCGGGTCTTCTCCCATGGTGCACCGTGGGCTCTGTGCGCTCCATTGCCGATTCCAGCCTCCTGATTGGCTGGAATTGGCACACGTGAAGGGGCGGAGCTACAAGGAGCAGCTCTCCGGCACGAGCGGCCCCATTCGGGAGAAAGAAGACCGGACTGCGCAAGCGCGTCTAATCGGGCGATTAGACGCTGAAATTAGACGGCACCATGGAGACGGGGACGCTAGCAACGGAACAGGTAAGTGAATAACTTCTGTATGGCTCATAATTAATGCACAATGTACATTACATAGTGCATTAATATGGCCATACAGAAGTGTATAACCCCACTTGCTGCCGCGGGACAACCCCTTTAAGTATCTTCCTTTATATAAATGAGTGGGGGAAAGTTGATTCTATGTTCAAAGCAATCAGTGATAATTATTGGGCTCTACATCTGTTTTCCTTATCATTAAACAATTCATTGAAAATATTTAGTAATTTCTAAATATTAAACTTTTCAATTTTTCATCCTACAGTATTGGAAATTGACATTAAAGTCAGACCTTTTGTGGAGTCAGCTATTTTGTTGCATGATGCAATTCCTGTGAATAAAGACTAAAGACTATTTTATCAGAACTTCATCAATCCTATCATGGACTATTGACATCATAAAGGAGGTTCTTTGTGCTCTCTTCTCCTTTGAGTTTGCATGGAGGGCAGCTTCCAATTTGGCATTCATTTGATTGATTTGCTAGCAATCAATCCAAGTAGAATAATTGGCCACCTTTAGTTGATATTAACGGTTTAGGGACCACTCAGTAATTTTCTTCAATAAAAATAATTATTTGTAATCACCAAGTGTACTGTGTCTCCAAGGGCTTGGTCAGACAAGCGGAGATCAGCGCGTTTTTCCGTGCGGAAAAAAACCCCGCAACACGTGTACAGATATCGTTGAACATGATGCACCAATTACATGCACGCCCCCAAACATCACAATAACTCATAATTGGCTTAGTATGTAATGACTCTATGATTAACATATGTTAACGACCCAGGTGTATGCCACTACCAAACACATAATTCCAATATAACAAAGTAGCATAGACTTTATTAATATCCCTGCCTGGACCAAAGGAATGCAGTAGCAGATAAGAAGTAGCTCATTCCCATGGGAATGAATGTCCCAGAGTCTTCTTGTGAGAAACACATCTGGAGACAGTGCTGGGAAGATGCATAAGTGTGTGTGTTGTAGATACATAGATAACAGGAATCCAACACACACACCAGTGTACAATATTGAACCAGTTGACCATTTAACTGCTAACTATTTCTTATGAAGGTAGATATATGAAAATATATACATACACACACACACACACACACACATATCTATATATATAAAGACGAAAGCCCTCACTAACTCACTCACTCACTGACTGACTCCCCACTAATTCTCCAACTTCTCAATGTCGTAGAAAAATGAAATTAGGCACAAGCATAGATGATGTCCAAAATAGGAAAAGTAAAGAGTTCCCAACTAGATTATTCAATTCTAGCGCAAAAGAACTAGCATCCAAATTTTACGTACGTAATCTAATTCTCTCACTTCCCGATGTCATAGCAAGTTGAAATTTGGCACGAGGATTGATTATTATGTCATAAATAGGAAACGTTAATGGGTTCCAACTCGATTATTCATTTCTAAGCGCAAAAGAATTAGCATCCAAATTTTATGTACGGAATCTAATTCTCTCACTTCCCGATGTCATAGAAACTTGAAATTTGGCATGAGCATTAATTATGTCATAAGTAGGAAAAGCTAATGGGTCCCAACTCGATTATTCAATTCTAAGTGCAAAAGAATTAGTGTCCAAATGTTACATCCGGAATCTAATTCTCTCAATTCCCGATGTCATAGAAACTTGAAATTTGGCAAGAGCATTGATTATATCATAAATAGGAAAAGTTAAGGGGTCCCAACTCGATTATTCAATTCTAAGCGCAAAAGAATTAGCGTCCAAATTTTACCTACGTAATCTAATTCTCTCACTTCCTGATGTCATTTTATTTAAATGAAACCTTGCATGGTTACCTCCACGTGGTGTTTCCTGGGTAATGCAAAGAACCATGCAAAATGGTGAACATATTTTTTTTCTCGGTATCTCTAAAGTAACCACGACTTCATACGATTTTCTGTGTGAACACCAGGTAAACACCAGTACCAAATTATGTGTGTGTACGTGTCAGGCTGATGTAAGAAACACATTTATTATTACTATAACAAGAACTATCTCATGTATCATGAGTTTTCACAGTTTTTCACACTTAGAATTGAATATTGAAGTTGTAACCCCTTTACTTTTCCTAGTAAGACGTAAAGAATGCTTGTGCCAAGTTTCACATTTGCGCAGTACATGTGCATGTTATAATTTACATTACGTAGGGGGTCATTCATTTCTCCATTTATTATTGAATAATCAAGTTGTGACTCCTTTGCATTTCCTATTTAGGACCTAAAGAATGGATTTGTCAAGTTTCACGTTTCTACAACAACAGGAATTTAGAGAATTAAATAAAGTACATTACATAGAAGGGGGTCACTTATTTTTGCACTTGGAATTGAATAATCAAGTTGCAACCCCTTTACTTTTGCTATTTAGGACCTAAAGAATGGTTGCACCAAATTTCACGTTTGAACAGCATCAGGAAGTTACTTAACATAGGGGGTCACTTGCTTTTGCACTTAACACTGAATAATGAAGTTGTGACCCTTTTACTTTTCCTATTTGGGACCTAAACAATGTTTGTGCCAAATTTAAAGTTTGGACAAGACTGGTAAGTTAGAGAATTAGATTAGGTACATTACATATGAGTTCAATTACTTTTGCACTTAGCATTGAATAATCGAGTTGTGACCCTTTTACATTTCCTATTTAGGACCTAAAGAATGGTATTGACAAATTTCAAGTTTGTATGACATTGGGAAGTTAGAGAATTAGATTACGTACAGTACATAGGGGTTCACTTACTTTTGCACTTAGCATTGAATAATCAAGATTCAACACCTCTACTTTTCCTATTAAGGACCTATAATATGGTCATGCCAGTTTTCACATTTGTATGACACCAGGAAGTTACATAACGTAGGGGGTCATTTACTTTTTCATTTGAATTGAATAATAAGGTTGCACCCCTTTATTTTTGCTATGAAGGCCCCAAAGACTGCTTGTGTCAAATTTCACGATGTACGACACCATGAAGTTAAATAATATAGGGGGTCACTGACTTTTGTACTTAGCATTGAATAATCAGGTTGTGACCCCTTTACTTTTTCTATTTAGCACCTTAAGGCCTTAGTCACACGGGCGTTTTTTCACGCGATTTGCGGATTGCATGACGGATGCGCATCCGCAAATCGCGTGACCGGTGCGTGCAAGTCGCCCGCAAATCGCCCGAAAATCTGCTCCTAGCCGCGTTTCATTAGAAACGGGCCGGAGCTGTCCAGCGCATTGCATTCAATGGAGACGGCAATACAGCCGTCTCCATTGAAAGCAATGCGCTGCGGGCGAGCCCGGGATGAATTGTCGGTAAGGGCTTAAATATATAAGCCCTTACCTGCAATTCATCCTAAAATGTGTTAAAATAAAAAATATATATGCACTTACCTTCTCCCGGCAGCTGGAGCTCCGAGCGGCCGTCCTGCAGTGGGTGTGAAGGGGGTGTGAGTCAGACCTTCCCCCTGATTGGCTCAGCGCTGAGTCAATCAGAGGCATGCCTCACTCACACCCATTCATGAATTCATGAATGGATGTGAGTCAGACCTGCCCCTGATTGGCTCAGCGCTGAGAGGCAGCAGTCACTCACCCATTCATGAATTCATGAATGGGTGTGTGAGTGAAACTGGCCTCTGATTGGTCAGGCTGTGACCAATCAGAGGCAGATCATTCAGCAGGCGGGGATTTTAAAGCCCCGCCGGCTGAATAGTGCCGAGAAGCAGTTCAGGAGAACTGACAGCGGCCGCGGCTGGACTCCGGCTGCACTAGAAAGGTGAGTATACAATTTTTTTTTATTTTAACACATTTTAGGATGAATTGCAGGGAAGGGTTTATATATTTAACCCCTTCCCGACAATTCACCCCGCGCACGCCGGCAGCCCATTGCTTTCAATGGAGCGGCTGTATTGCCGCTCCATTGAATTCAATGGGCAAACATCGTTCTTCTCTGCCACAGCTGTTACAGCTGTGGCAGAGAAGAATGATTTGTCTTCTATATGTTCTCAATGGGGTCGGCGCTGCTGCCGCCGGCCCCATTGAGCGCATATAGAGAAGAGAACAGGAATCGCAGATCGCAGATAGGTGCGATCTGCGATTTCTGTTCTATAATTTATCGGACGAGCGCATAAAAAGCGCTCATGTGTCCGATACCATTGCAAAGCAATGGTTTTAAAAAATCGCCGGACGCATGCGCATGCGCAAATCGGGGGCAAAAAACGCCCGTCTGACTAAGCCCTAACTCCTTAGTGGCCAAACCTGTTTGCGCCTTAATGACCAGGCCAAATTTTGGAAATCTGACATGGAATAACACCGTAAAGGTTTTGCATATCCAAGTGATTCTGACATTGTTTTTTCGCCATGTATTTTACTTCATATAGATGATAAAAATTGACAGATAGAATTTGTGAATATTTATTAAAAGCGTCAAAATTGGAGAAATTTTGAAAAAATCATCATTTTTTTCTCAACTGCATTATCTTAAATATGTGCAAACATAATATAGATATTTTTGAAAAGATATATATTTCCATCTGTTAACTTTATTCTGGACGCACATTGGAAAAATATTGTTTTTTTTTTAACCATTTAGGAGACATACAAATCTAACATTACCATTTTGAGGTACACTATGTTTTCCTACACCAAGCCAAGATTACAAAGGCTCATAGGTGTCAGAATGCAAGATACCCCCACAAATGACCCCATTTTATTGTATTCCCTGAAGGAGGAGTATTTTGACCTCAGAGTTTCTTTTCAGGGATTAAAGCAATTTAGAGGAGAAAAAATAACATTTCATATTTCTGCAAATTTTTTTCTATAGTGCACAGGAAAATGAGGATCTACACCCCAAAATGAATCTTCTGTCCGTATGCACAACAAGGCAAAAAAACCAAAAGGAAAGGCCAGTGGCTTTCAGAATAGACATTTTGCTTGAAGGTGTTTTAGGCCCCATTGCACACTTGTAGAGTCCTTGAGCTGCCAAAACGACCCCATTTTGAAAACTTGACCCCTTAACGCATTCATCTAGGGGTGTACTGCATATATTGACCCCAGATTTTTTGAATGAATCTAAGCAAAGCAGAAGGAAAAATGAAGACTTTTAATTTTTTTTTAGCAGTTATGTCTTTTTAAAAACAGTTTTTTTGTACAGCACACATATGAATGAAGAATTTCACCTCAAAATGGATCCCCCCCATTTGTTCCATGTTCAGAAACTAACCCATTGTAGCCCCAATCTTCTGTCTGGATATACAATAAGGCCCAAAGCGAACAGAGTATCAAACGTTAACTGTCTTAACTTTTACGTGATCGCCATTATCCTTTGGATAACGGCGAGCACGTGACCAGAGACCAATCACTGTGGCCCATGGTCACTGCTCCAGGCTTTCGGCTAGCTTTAGTAGCCAGGGGCAAGGAGATTTTAAATTTCCCAGGCCCTCCCCACTTTCTGCGCTTGTGTCTGTCATTTTGGCAACGGGCGCATGAGACAAATCTGGGGAAAGGTCCACAGACAAGGATCCCATCGCGGAACATCGCCGCAGGCCTTAGGTAAGTAATTTCAACTCCCCTCACGATTCAGATCTGTGATGGGAGGTGAAACTTTTTTTCTTTTACATAATCGCCGTTATCCAATTACGTGACCAAGAACCACGTACTGCAGCCCCCCAGGAGATCTTCAGGCTCTCAGCTACATTTAGTAGCCAGGTGCCGGGAGATTTTAAATTATCCTGGCAATCTGCGGCTTTTGTGCATGCATCCACCATTTTGGCGACGGGTGTGTGCGCAAAAGCTGGGGTAAGATCCGCGGATAAATCCGGGGGCCTTAGGTACCTAATTTCATCTCCCCTGATGGATATGGTCCATGAGGGGAGATTAAACAAACTTTTTTCTTTTTTTTTACACTTTTAAACTTTTTTTTAACTTTTACATGATGTTATCTATTGGATAGCAGCGATCATGTGACTGGGAACCACATACAGTGGCTCCGGGTAATAGCTCCCTGCTCATACTAGCTGGGAGCAGGGAGTTTTAAAATTTCCCGGGCCTCATGGTCCTCTGCACATGCACATAATAGCATCTAGTGCGCATGTGCAGACGCCAGCGTCAGGTCCTGCAGGACCAGAATGCTGGGGGACATCGCAGAGGCCAGAGATGGGTACTCTTAGCACCCCTTATAAATCCAATCCATAAGGGGAGCTGAAAATGTATCTTTTATTTACGTTTTATTGACTTTAACGCGATCGATGGTATCCGGTGGATATCGGCGATAGCGTGACCGGGGGGACTCCCGCCGCCCAGGATGACAGCTCCAGGATGTTGGCTATCTCTGTTAACTGACAGCATGGAGCCTGCAGGGTTTTAATCCCCAGATGATGCATGTTTTTTATGTCCTCAGGGATTAAGGCCCAGCAGTCCAGGACGTAAAAACACTATGGGCTGGTCACTAAGAAGTTAACAATGGTTGTGCAAGATTTCAAGTTTGTATGACACTGAGAAGTTAGAGAATTAGATGAGGTGCATTTCAAATGGGAGCACTTACTTTTGCACTTAGCATTCAATAATTGAGTCGTGACTAGAGATGAGCGAACGTACTCGTTTAAGACAATTACTCGATCAAGCATCGCTTTTTTCGAGTAACTGCCTAATCGAGCGAAAAGATTCGGGGGCGCCGGGGGTGAGCGAGGAATTGCGGTGGAGAGGAAGAGAGGGGGGGAAGAGAGAGAGCTCCCCCATGTTCCCCACTGCTACCCCCTGCTCCACCCTGCCACCCCCCGTCACCCCTCAAATCTTTTCGCCCGAGTAGGCAGTTACTTGAAAAAAAGCGATGCTCGATCGAGTAATTCTGCTAAACGAGTACGTTCGCTCATCTCTAGTCGTGACCCCTTTACTTTTACTGTTCAGGACCTGAGGAATGGTTGTGCCAAATTTCATATTTGTACGACACCAGGAAGTTAGAGAGTTAGATTAGATACATTACATAGGAATTCACTTACTTTTGCACTTAGCATTGAATAATCGAGTTGTGACCGCTCTGTTTTTCCTCTTTAGCACCTATAGAATTGGGTCACTTACTTTTTCACTTAGAATGGAATAATAAGGTTGCGGCCCTTTTACTTTAGCTATGTAAGGCCTAAAGACTGCTCCTATCAAATTTCACACTTGTACAACATCCAGGAAATTACATAGATAATCACTTACTTTTGCACTCAGCATTGAATAATCAAGTTGCGACCCCTTTAATTTTCCTATTTGGGACATAAGGAATGGTTGTGTCAAATTTCTCGCTTGTACGACAGCAGGAAGCTAGAGAATTGGATTAAGTAAATAACATAGGGAGGTCACTTATGTTTGCGCTTAGAATTGAATAATCAAGTTGTGACCCCTTTACTTTTCCTTTTTAGCCCTGGGAAGTTAGAAAATTAGTGGCGAGTCAGTCAGTCAGTGAGGACCTTTGCCTATATGTATGTATATATGTGTATATATATATATATATATATATATATATATATATATTATTCCATATTAAAACTACAGTAGCTAAAAGACACATTAAAAGCACAGTTTGTCTATATAGATTAGAAAAGAACTTTCAACACAGTGTGAAGCTGTGTCTACAACACCTTCAGTCAGTGCTAAATGGAATCCCTAACATCGCCTCCTAAATCATCACGTCTTGGGAGTAAAGGAGAGCACCCAAGCTTCCCCTATTGTCATTGGTAGACTAGTCAAGGCCAGGATTTCACTGCCGTTCTTGTGGGGTTTTCTCATGCAGCAGTAAGTAGAATATATCGAGAATGGCGTGGAAGAGGAAAAACATCCAGCGACAGGGAATTCTGAGGACATAAACAACTTGTCTCTCCAAGGGGTTGGAGGAGGATGTCAAAAATCATTCTGTCATACAGGTGCTGCATAGTCAAAGAAAGTTGCAGCCAAATACAATGCTGCTGCTCCAACTAACGTGTGCCAATGCACAATTCATCATTCTTTAATATACCTTTGCATGGTTGGGCTATAAAAGCAGATGACTAATTCCAGCGCCATTGCTGGAAACAGAAAAACAAGCATTCAGTTATCAAAAGAACACAAAACTTGTATCACTGAGCAGTAAAAAACATCACCTGGCCAGATGAACCCAGATTTGAGTTGCGCCATGCTGATAGGAAGGACAGATTTCGTGTAAGGAGCATCAATTGATGTACCCTTCCTGACAGCTATTCAGTGCATCACAGTACCTCTATCTAAGAGATTCATCCACATGGGCCAATATCACTGGTCAACAGAATTTTTTTCACCAAAATATTTAATGGTGATTCTAGTAGTATTTCCCTTCCTGAATTCAAATATTTTGTTAGCATTTGTCCATAAGGCAGTTTTTTTTGTGACACTTCTTTTGTCACCATAAAATCACAGAGGTGAGAAAAGGTGCAGATTAGGTTTGTCAGCAGTCACCCCTCCCCCACCTTGGGTTGAGTTGGGTAGCTGCTCATTAGTCTGCACATGAACACTTTTGCTCCTCTATATTATAATCTGGCTTACTATGAAATTATGAAATAATTTCTAAACACAATCAATAGAAATTCTACCTCATTTAGGCATTTGAAATCTATATTTCCTAAAGTTAGTGATGCGAAACAGAAAGAAGGAATTTTATGGGGCCACAAATGTATCCTCCTTCTTCCTTGGAAATCAGAAAGCTCTTGTTAGCTAGTGAGTGAGCTTGTGACATCATACCGAGTTATGGGATGCAATATGTCCTTAAAACTTCACTTCTTGGATTCCCACCTGGACTTCTTCCCAGATCTTTGGGGCTGTCAGTGACCGGCATGGCGAGTGTCTCCATCAGTAGATGTCTACAATGGAACAGAGGTATCGGCTGACTATTACTGGACCATGAAGAGAGACGTCCCAGAAGCAAAATATTCTGCCAAACCTCATCAAAAACTTTCTAATTAAACTATTTCACATAATGCTGACTTACATTAGTACTAATTTTATAAAACTTGAAATATTAGAATTTTTCCATCTGAGTTTTTTTGTGACGCAACATATTTAAGTTCAGAAGGTTGTACTATATGGAGTCTCTAATAAAGTGGCCATTCAGTGTATGTCTACACCTGCATCTGATGGAGTGTGTTTCTCTTTGAAATAGACCAAATAAACAGCAACATTATTGTACTATTTCTTATGTATCTATGAAATAGTGGTGTTTTAATGAACTAGGACAATGAGACCTTATTTAGTAAATGACCTGTAATATGTTATTAAACCAATAAGGGAGAATGAACAATACCTCTGCAGCGCCACCTATTGGAAGGCAGCATTCTTGCAAGTCAATGTTAGACTCTTTATACAAACCTTGTAACAATTACTGGGAATTTAAAGCCAAGCCAGAAAACCATACCCTGACAGCTGCTTCAGGGTGTTTGCCCCCCCTCAGCGTGCAGTAGGTGTCTGACTTGGCTAGCAAGAGGCCAGTGATGTGGATCAGGAACGCTATCTTTTCTCCTTGAGGAGAGTCCCTAGGGAGATTGAATACCTCTGCAGCTTGACCTATTGGAAGGCAGCATCTCTGCAACTCTATGTTAGACTCTTTATACAAACCTTATAACAATGACTGGGAGTTGAAAGCCAAGCCAGAATCCATACACAAATATATGTTATCAAACAAAACTTGTATGGCTACATAAAACTCAGCTGATTTATTATAATTCGACCTAGGTTAGGCATGGTAACTGATAACGTAAGGATGCTTTCTGATTATTTCACCTGGTTTTGATCATCTTTCTTATACAATTTTTAACATCCTTATTTCTGATGCTGTAGATGATGGGGTTTAACATTGACATTCCCGCTGTATAGATAAGAGATACAGTATTGTCTGTCTCTAGAGAATGAGAAGATGGAGGCTGAAGATACATAAATATAAGGGTTGCATAGTAGAGGGTGAGGACAGTAAAGTGAGAGCTGCATGTAGAAAAAGCTGCTTGTCTTCCTTGTGAGGAACGGATCTTCAAAATGCTGGAAATTATATAAACATAGGAAATCACATTCAAAGATAAAGACCAAAAAATAATGATCACAGATGCTACATACATTATTATCTTATTAAGCCAAGGATCCTTGCAGGATAGTCTTAAAATGGGAGGTATTTCACAAAAGTAATGGTTGATAAAATTAGTCTTGCAGAATGAAAGTCCGGTAAAGGTAACAAGCACCTGAATAGAGGAGTTTACAACAGCAAAAGTCCATGGTATTAGGGCTAAGATAACACAAAACCTCATATTCATAATACTGCTATAGTGCAATGGCCTACAAATGGCTACAAATCTATCATAAGCCATGACGGTAAGTAAGAGGCACTCTGCTACCCCAACTACCAATGAGAAGAACATCTGGAAAGCACATCCACCCACTGAGATACTCTTGTCTGTGGATACAGTATTTTTGAGGATAACGGGCACTATAGTGGAGGATAGAAAGATGTCAATCATAGAGAGATTAGAAAGAAAGAAGTACATAGGAGTGTGCAAGGTCGGGCTGATCCTCACTGTAATAAGAAGAAGACCATTTCCTAACAATGCATTAATGTATACCACCAGTAATAAAAGGAACCCTAAAACTTGGAGGTGGGGAACAGTGGATAATCCAAGCAGGAAAAACCGAAATGGAACAGTTTGGTTGGAGTTCTCCATAGAAAAACCCAGAACCTTCAACAAAGGACAAAGTTGTAGATTGTTAAGTAGTTTGAATTAACTTGGAATATTTGTATATTGAGAAGTACCCCACATACAAAACTAGTACAGACAACCAATCAGATCACTGTGTTCATACTCTAAGGTACATGAGGACGAAAATGTAATTGCAGAACGACTCCACTATTTTATGTTTCTACTGTTTTTTATAAGAGCTTCAATGTTTTATCCTTAGATTATTGAATGTCCTTGTCATTCATCTAGAGAGCTGCTTTCAACATTACCTGTAGGTTTGCTACATCTGTGTATAAAAACAAAAGTTCTACTTCAATTTAAAGTGTCATTAGAAAATGATCTATTATATAAATCCCATTTTTGTGTTAAATATGATTTTTAAGAATTTTTGGTAATTTTTTTTAAGTTTTCAGTCACAACCGATATGAAAAAAAAAAAAAAACTTAAAATTCTGCATTTTAGAAGTCATCACAGAGCCTAATATCAGGCAAATATTTCTTGATATCTGTAGAGAAAACTTTTCAGAAGTAATTTGACAGAATTCACAGACTGCCTAAACCAAGCTATATTTCAGAAAAAGCGCCAATAGACACCATCGCCAGAATCCATTTTTTTTCATGTAAAAGAGGCTCTGATGCAAGCCTCGCGCAAAGCGAATCCTCTGCCTGCACCATATTCCAACATCCACATCTTTGCTGACTTGTCTCCTGCGACCATGCAGGCAAGAAGAACCTTCCTGTCCATAACACTTATTTTACGTTCAGCAAATATCCTATAAAAATGTGGTTTCTCCACAAAGCTTCTTATCCATAGAGATGGTATTCTACACATAATAACCTCCCCAGAAGAGGGGAAAAAGCTTCTATCAAAATGGGGACTATTGATTGACCGCAATCAAAAATCCGAACCACAACAGAGGCCAAAGAAAAAGATTGCTAATGAGTGCTCGTAATCTATTTCCTTATTAAATATTTCTTGTGGAAAAAAAATAGCTAGACAAATAATCTACCCTTATCAATTGGGACAAGTTAAATAACAACACCTACTGTAAAAGGCGGACGCTGTCAGGTGGACTATTAATATCGCCTTCCAACTAATGCAGGCAATAATTCCTGCTCTAACCTTTATCTTGTTGAACTGTTTCTTTTTTCAGTTTGTCGCCCAGAGATACGGCAAGACTCCGAAGATACTACTCACTGGCGACAATCCTGTTCCTTCTGTTGATGTTCATGTTATGACGACCTTTATATCCTATCCAAGCGCAGTAAGTCCTCAAACTTCCACAACTACACACCTATTTTTCAATCACTATGTCAGTTAAAGTACTATCACAGAACGCTAGAGGGTTAAGTTCTCCCTTTAAAAGGTCACTCATGTGGAGAGATGCCAACTGCATCAAAGCTGATGTATTGTGTGTCCAAGAAACACATTTTCTGCACAACTCGAACACAAAATTTTCCAACAAACAATACCCCCAGATTTATACAGCTAACGCTTCCACAAAACATGCAGGAGTGTTGATAGCATTCAGAGCTAATATAAATTTTGTTGCAACAAAACAAATCGCAGATACAAAAGCGAGATTCCTTATTTTAGTAGGGACACTTAATGGGAAAAACATCACTTTGGCTAACATTTACGCCCCCAACAATGGTCAGATTTCATTTCTAAACAAGACCATTAGAAAAATTTAAAAAGTACAAAACGGAGACCTGATCATATGTGGAGATTTCAATTTAATCTCAGATAAGATAATAGACACTACAGCTAAACACAGAACAGCCCCTATACTACTCCCATGGCTACATAAAGAATCGCTGTATGACTCCTTCAGATGTTTAAACTCCTCCTCAAAAGAATATACATTGTTCTGACCACGCCACAATTCTTTTTCACAAATTGATATGTTCCTAGTTAACAGATGGACTCTGTCTAAAATGATCACCTCTGCGATAGGACTGTCCACATGGTCAGATCACGCCCCGATAACACTATCCATCAACTTAGGAGAGAGTCTGGGAAATGCAAAAATATGGCGTAATAACATAGCACTTCTTAAACTCCCTCATAACACTTCTGCCATAAGCAATTACTTGAAAGAATACTTCAAGGTAAACACAAACTCAGAAGCAAATGTCTTTTCAATCTGGAACGCACACAAGGCTTTTATCAGAGGAATTCTAATAAAAATAAGCACCCAACACAACAAATACAAAAAGTCACAAATCAACAACCTCCTGATCCAAATACAAAACCAAGAAAAAGCTTTACAAACCCACGCGACAGCAGACAGAAAGAAAACATTAATGTCCCTGAGAAGGAAGTTGAGAGCAATTCTACTAGTAGAACACAACAAAAATCTAGACTTCATGTAGGCAAATTATTATTCTTCATTTGATAAACACTCTAACTGATGGCTAATATTGCAAAAAAAAAGACAAATTAGAACTAAAATTCCTTTTGTGATAAAAGCAGACGATCACAAAACAAAATTATCCCACACACAAGAAATTTTACACCAAACTCTACAATCTGAAAGATGACACATCTATATCCCAACCAAACACAGAGATAATCGATAAATTCTTAAACAAATGAACCTTTCTAAAATAGACTCTTAAACGCTTAATGAACCCATTTCCACAGAAGAAATTCAAAAAACTATTAAAACTTTAAAAAACGTCAAATCACCTGGCCCGGATGGTTTTTCTAACGAATATTATAAATTATTTTCATCTACAGTATCCCCACACCTAGCAACGACTTTCAATGAAGCCTTATCCACAGGAAAATTCCCCAAACGAGATGCTACAAGCAACCATAATTGCCATCCCTAAACGGGGGCAAATCAACAGAGTCTACAGCAAACTTTGGACCAATTTCGTTATTGAACGTAGATATAAAAATCTATGCAAAAATTTTGGCCACAAGACTTTCACATGTTCTACCTAGGGTTGTACATAGCAACCAGGTAGGATTTGTTAGAGACAGACAAGCAGCAGACGGCACTAGAAGGGCACTTGGTGGCGGAAATGGGGACGAGTCAGACGCCTTCTCTCCTCCTTGCCCTGGATGCGGAGAAGGTGTTCGATAGTCTCCATTGGGAGTATGCTTTCAATACTCTCAGAAAGTTCGGAATAAATAATGACTTCCTTAGAGCTATACTCTGCCCTTTTCTGCCAGGGTCTTGGTAGACGATGCCTTGTCGGCTTCCTTCAACATAACGAATGGAACTAGACACGGTTGTCCCCTTTACTGTTTATATTAACCATGGAACCCATGGCAGAATTAATCAGAACCTTTCCAGAAATAAGACGAACTCTCTTAGGAAACAGATCTCATAAAATAGGTCTCTTCGCAGACGATGTCCTTCTAACCTTGACAGACCCCCTGAGATCCCTGAGAGAAGTCACAAGAATTACTGAAATGTTTGGGAAAGCTTCATACTATAGTCACAACATAAGTAAATCACAAATATTGGGTATAAACATCAACACGAACCTAAAAAGAGACATACAAAAATAATTTTCTTTTCAATGGCCCCCCTCGATACCATACCTAGGCATTAAAATCTGCTACCCACTGAAAGACATTATTTCCTTAAATTGTGATCCTCTCCTTTCTTCCATTCAGTCAGAATTAGATTTGTTGAAAAAAAAAGACCCATCGTGGTTTGGCAAAACTATATGGTACAAAATGCTTATACTACCAAAAATACTATACTTATTTAGAACCTTGGCATATCCCATTCCTTACAATACTATAAACAATTTTCAAAAACAAATGCTAAAATTTATATGGGGAGGAAAAAGACCTAGAGGGGCAGCTAATATTTTATATCTCAACTGCAGACAGGGAGGACTGGGGGTACCCAATTTGTGGTCTTACTATCAAGCAATTAATATAAAACAATCGACCACATGGCTTGAGGACAACCAGAGATTGCCATGGCCTCAAATAGAAAGACACATCAATCGAAACAGATCTCTGGGGTCTCTTTTACAAGCCTTAATTCTTAGTGTCACCAACCCACACCTTCACCTATCCCTGGATGTGCAATCCTTATTTCCTCCCATGCTGGCGTCTCTTCAGGCCTGGAACATATACACCTATAAACTTATAAAATCTCCAAAAAGAAAATTTATGAAAATCCCACTTGAGATACTAACCTATTATATATCGGACATCTCAATTGGAAGTTGGATAAGTAAAGGCATTAAATTTGTCTCTGATCTCATGGAAGATCAAAAGATAATACCATTCCAACCACTCAAAGAGAAATATAACCTTTCTACAAATACCCTCTACACTTACTACCAGATTCGATCATTTGTAGACAAAAACCACATGGAGAGCTATATGTTCCCGTCTGAACTGACCTCAATTTTCTCCAAACCCCTAACTACCCAGGGGAAAGCTACAAGGAAATGGTACAACACTTTGTCAGGCGACACAGGAGAAACAAAGAAAGTCCATCTACTCAATTGGGAAAAAGATATAAAAGAAAACTTCACAATATCTCAATGGCTATTCCCCTTTGAGTGAGTGAATAAATCCACCCCAAATGCAAATGTTATCCAGGTACATTACAAACTATTTACAAGGTGGTATTATACCCCATCCAAACTAGCTAGAAAAATCACTGGAGTAAACAACCAATGCTGGAGGGAATGTGGAGGAGAGGGAACTATATTCCACATTTTTTGGGAGTGCCCCTTAGTTCAATCCTACTGGAAAGAGACCTTCCCAATGATCCATGAGGTTACTGGCATCATGATCCCCCAGAATCCAAGTATAGGCCTATTATCACTGAACTGTAATCTCATACCCTATGGACATAGGAAATGAGTATGTCACTGCTTAATTACAGCTAAGCTAATAATCACTAGGAAATGGAAGTCTAAATGCCCCCCTAGCTCTACTGAACTAATTGAAACTATCATAGATCACTATACATATGAGAAAATTCTCGCCAATAGCAATGCTGACAGATATAATTTTGACTCCAGATGGAAGTTGTGGCTGCGCTTTTTGACAAAACAACAACTGTTGTAGTTTATTAGTTTAAATGTTTTGATATAAACAGATGTTGAAATGTATTGTCACTTATTGTAAGTTTAATGACATATACTTGTAATTGTGGAATTAAAACTAATAAAAAATTAATTTGAAAAAAAAAAGTTCAACCCCCCCCCCTTTTGCAATATTTGCAATAAAAAAATCAAAATAATAAACAAAAAATACGTGTTTGGTATCGTTGCATCCGTAAAAGTCCGATCCTTCAAAGTAATGTATTATTTACCCCGCACGGTGAACGTGGTCTGAAAACAAAATAAAGCACGCCAAAAATGCACTTTTTTGGTCACCCCATCTCCAAGAAAAAATTTAATAAAAAGGAATCAAAAAGTCATTTGTATATGAAAAAGGGTACCAACAGAAACGACAGGACGTACCACACAAAAGGAGCCCTTCGATAACTATGTCGACATAAAAATTAAAAAAGTTATTGTGCGCAGAAAATGGACACAGAAAATAATTTTAAAAAATTAAATATCTTAAAAAAAATACAAGTAGTACAGCAAAAAAAAAAACTATACAAGGTTGGTATCGTAGTAATTGTACTGACCCAAAGAATAAAGTTATCAGGTCATTTTTGTTGCAATTTGTGCGCCGTAGAAACAGGACGCACTGAAGTATGGTGGAATATCGTTTTTGTTCCCATTTCTCTTCGCTTAGAATTTTTAATACGTTTTTTAGTACATTATATGGTACAATAAATAGTACCAATAAAAAATACAACATATCCCGCAAAAACAAGCCCTCATACAGCGACATTGATGGATAAAAGAGCTACGATTTTTTTAAAGGGAGGAGGAAAAAACAAAAATGGAAAAAAGCAAAAAAGCTCCGTCACTAAGGGGTTGATAGGTGATCAGCTGTTACAATCTACTCCTGGTCCCTGCAAAGCGACCTCTTCATCGGTCACAGAGCATGCCTACAACAGTCTCCCATATAAGTCAATGGTTTCCCTCTTGTCCATTGTGTGAATCATCCATGAGACTTCTGTAAAAGTACATCATATCTAAATGCTCTAAATGCCGTTTATTGTAGCTTAGATTCTATAGACTATAGAATAAAAAAATATATTTAGCACAAAAAAATGTTGGTGACATAGTCCTCTCTAAAGTGCTTATCATAAAAAAGCCCATTTTTAACAGTTAAAATATTTTTAGTATGTTAATCCAAAATATACAAAGACTTCAACAGAATGCGGCTTCCAGAAATTTGGTGATGTAGCTGACATATTATTGGAGCACTTGTTCATGGTTTGCACATTTCTTGAAAAATGTTATATAATTTTGACTTAAACTTACAAACAACCAGGAAAAGAATTGGCACTTTTTACATAGACATGTTTGAGTTAAATGTAGATATCTAAAGAGATCACGAATATTGCAAGGTACTGGACGTGGCCCTAATCAGAGAGCTCCATTCAAACAGTCAGACAGAGAGCCAAACACCAAAAGTCTAATATTGATGTCCCATCATTGATAATAATCATATCTTAAGTAAAGAATAACCTTTTTTAATTTGGTATATTATGTCTTCCCTTTGCAGTTTTGGTTTTTTACCAACCTTAAGACCCTCGGATTAGTAGTCCACCAATGGAGTGGCTAATTTACATTAATACAATAATAACACTGGCCAACACATATTTTGGTGCAGAGTGTTTGATAGCGGATCTAAGGTATATTTCGTGTGCTGATTTTAAATATGCCATCCATTTTCCCCTATCAGCTCTAGTTTCTGTGATATAGGCACCTACTGAATTTTATTACCCTATTCCATATTACACATATGATCGATATAATTAAACAAATACCGTACAAATTAGTGTTACTTTCTACAATATTGTGATGCAAGGAACAAAACAAAGTAGACTATGTAACAATTTACAACAAGGGGTGGGCCCAAGCTGAACTTTTGCACCCGGGCCCCTGAGCCTTTAGGTACACTCCTGAACACAACGATTGTATAGCTATAAAACCCCACAACACCTTGGGCGACAAATGTACACAACCGTTCCTCACTACTGGTTGTGACAAACTAAATGTACTAATAAGATTGATGATGTGACACGGCGTGGCTGGCCATGTGCATTCGCCGAAACTATAGCTGATGGAGAGAAACTGTTTGCATATGCGTAAATAATAGGCCAAATATACACTTAATCAGTTGTAACATTTCTGGCACCAAAAATGTTTTTCAATTTTGTTGGCCAGTGTAATAATACTACTACTACTAATAATAATAATAATACCAATAATAATAATAATAATACCAATAATAATAATAGTAATAATGATAATAATAATAATAATAATAATAATAATAATAATAATACCAATAATAATAATAATAATAATAATTTCTAACAATAAAATTACAGAATACAATTCTTGAAAGTTAATTTTCATTTAAAGAAATCATTCCTGGTTGCATACATTTATTGCTCGCTGTAATATGTCTACTGTTGTCTGCATTGATGGAGTGGCCTGCTCTCTATGATTGCAGAGCAAATGAGCATTAACATGACCGTACTATTTATTCGGTATCACAGATATCTTCCTTCTTCATGTAATTGAGTGGTTGGAGAATTCATACAACGTTCAAAGCTCCCAGTGGTCATTATGTGTCCCCTGACATCCACTTACCTTGTAGCTATTATTAATCACTAGAGATGAGTGAGCACTAAAATGCTCGGGTGCTCGTTACTCGGGACGAAATTTTCGCGATGCTCGAGGGTTCGTTTCGAGTAACGAACCCCATTGAAGTCAATGGGCGACCCGAGCATTTTTGTATATCGCCGATGCTCGCTAAGGTTTTCATGTGTGAAAATCTGGGCAATTCAAGAAAGTGATGGGAACGACACAGCAACGGATAGGGCAGGCGAGGGGCTACATGTTGGGCTGCATCTCAAGTTCACAGGTCCCACTATTAAGCCACAATAGCGGCAAGAGTGGGCCCCCCCCCCCCCCCGCACTGTCAGCGTAAAGATCGTTCTCCTCTGCCATAGCTGTAACAGCTGTGGCAGAGAAGAACGATGTTTGCCCATTGAATTCAATGGAGCCAGCAATACAGCAGGTTCCACTGAAAGCAATGGGCTGCCGGCAATGGGCTGCCCATTGCGGGGATTTAAAGCCCTTCGTAGAGAAAGCAATGCTCTGCCGGGAACCAGGAGGGAGCGACAGCCAGCAGCAGCACCGCAGAACGTCAGAAAAAGTGAGTAATGATTTTTATTCTTTGCTCCACTGTATTGCCGACGTATAAGGTGACAGTTGGGGGGTCGTCTTATACGCCCCGTCGCCTTATACGCCGGTATATATTTTTATTGTAACACATTTCTGGATGAATTGCAGGGAAGGGCTTATATATTTAACCCCTTCCCGACAATTCAGCCCCGCGCACGCCGGCAGCCCATTGCTTTCAGTGGAACCTGCTGTATTGCCGGCTCCATTGAATTCAATGGGCAAACATCGTTCTTCTCTGCCACAGCTGTTACAGCTGTGGCAGAGAAGAATGATTTGTCTTCTATATGTTCTCAATGGGGTCGACGCTGCTGCCGCCGGCCCCGTTGAGCACATATAGAGAAGAGAACAGAAATCGCAGATCGCACATAGGTGCGATCTGTGATTTCTATGGCCTTAAGAAGGACCGTTGGGGTTCTTGAAATCACTAAAATCACTCCTAACACTCTCCCTATAGCAGCTCCGGCACCAGCAGCACTTTCCCTGAACTAATGTCAGAATGCATCTGTGGCGAGCCGCGGGAGGGGCAGATTTTAATACTCGGGTGACACCTGATCTCCCCAGCCACTCACTGCAGGGGGGTGGTATAGGGCTTGAACGTTGCAGGGGGAAGTTGTAATGCCTTCCCTGTCTTTCTATTGGCCAGAAAAACGCGCAAATTTCTCAGGGAAGTAAATGAAAGTAACCCGAACACCGCGTGGTACTCGTTACGAGTAACGAGCATCTCGAACACCCTAATACTCGAACGAGTATCAAGCTTGGACGAGTACGTTCGCTCATCTCTATTAATCACGTAAAAATAATTCATGAAAGGTTAATAAAATGTTTAACAATGTTTTCTGGTTCTAAGGTATTTATAATTGAAGGCAAAGTCAGACATTTTTGGTGGTCAGTCATTTTGTGGTGTAGGGCTGTGAGGGTATATATATATATTGCCATATGTGTTTTTTATGCTTTATACCTGTATGCAGGTTTTATTCAATTCCAAATGAGAAAAAACTTATATGTCGCCTTACATCAGATATCCCAAGGCTTTGCAAGAGATGTTCTAGAAACACAGCAAAAAAGAACCAGACATGAAGGACGCATGTACTTGGCCGTTTTCCCAGAAACAAGATATCAAGATGTTCAAATGTACATAACTTTCACTGTCTTAGGCTGGAAATCCGGACTTCTTAGAATTGAGTGGGTGATTCTTTGCACTGGAGTTAATTGAATACGTGATTTTCTGTACGTAGGCCAGAGGCGCCAGTATCAAGATAATGACTGTTATATGATTTTCACTGTCTCAGTCCGCAAATCCGGACTGCCCATATATGGTTATGAGCCCATCACCCCCTAGTGGGGATGGGACAAAGGGTATAAGATCTCATGTAATCTGTAATAAAGCACGTCGACGTCGGCAGCCGCAGCGATGTCCCGTGTAAGGAATGATACCAGATCCCTGTGTGGTGTCTATTCTTACGGCCGGCAGCGGGGCAAGTGGGATGGGCCCGATTGGTGCTGTACTTAGAAATTTAACCCTGATAGGGCAATGACAGTGAGAATGGTCTGTTTTATCAGTACTTCATGTAAACAGTCAAGGCATGTGGATGTCATAGAGAAGGTCGCTAACACAGTCGCCTTCTTGTTGTGCATATGTGGAGAGCAGCTTCCATTTTTATAAACTTACGTTAATTTGATTGATTTTTTTTTTTTATAACAAATTTTTATTAGATTTTTACAATAATAATCAAAACATTCACATTTTTCAAGGACCACTTGGAATGCAATTGGTTGGCATAATAAGACAGCCGAGGTATTAAAATGTTCTGGAAAAGAGTCTGTATCTGTCATACCGCGGTCTTTGATCCAAAGAAATGCTAAAACAGAAACCTTGTTGATAACTTATAATTACTATAACATAAGGTACAACGTTTCTCTCCCTCTCCACTGCTCATGGAGCTGAGGCGCCCCTCTAGCTCTCATTTCGCATAGGAGAGAGGATAAATAAGTTTAATCTAAACCTTCACATGTGTGGGGGGGTCGGGGAGGGGGAGGGGGGGAAGGAAAGACAGGGTGGAAGGGAAAGAAGGGGAGAATATACAGATTCGATAATATCTCAGTATGGTCCAGTGGGTTACCCCCAACGGGGGTCCGGTCAATTTTAGCTACTCTATCAAGATACTCACGGTCATAAATCACTCTGCCTCTCTAATGGGTGCCCGATGCCGCGGAGCCGCCCGCCACCTCCTCTACCGTGCGCCGGGTGCCGGTCCTCCCCTTCGGGAAGTCCTTGGTGTCGCCAAAGTCTAGTATGTCTCGGGGTTTCAAGCTCCTCAGGGTCTTACGGGTAATTGTTCGTGTGTCATCCGACCCTGTGAAGTATCACTTCTGGTTCTCTGTCTAATGTATGTTCGTACTCTTGGGGTCAGTATTCTGCTCTATTTGTCTCCAGGGGTGCCATATCTTGATAAATCCCTCGTGTGAGTCCGTGTTCCAGCTATGCAACTCCTCCATGTTATAAATAGACTCGACTTTAGTTTTCCAAAGTGCCATAGTGGGTGGTGTTTTTTGGAGCCACAGAGAGGGTATCAATGCCTTAGCCGCATCTATCAGAAAGGCTAATAGTTTGTCCCTGAGGGGGTGAAAGATTGCTGACGGTCTCCATAAGAAGAGTATCTCTGGTGTGATACGGAAGTTAGGTTTCAGTGATCGTAGAACTTCTTCTACTTCCCTCCAAAATGTGGTGCATCACACTCCCACCATATGTGAATGTAGGAACCTGTTGCTGCCTCGCATCTCCAGCATTTGTCTTGTTCCGTTAATTTATGTGTATGGAGCCACTGTGGGGTCCTATACCACCTAGTTAAGACTTTATAATGGCTTTCTTGTAGCAAAATGCATGGAGATAGGCCGAAAGAGGTCTGTAGAATCAGCTTGAATTTGATTGATTTGATTGCGACCAGTCCAAGGAAAAACATTAGCCACCCTCAGGTACTGTTACCAGAGAGTTAGAGAATTCAGAGCTTCGTTCTGAGAGGATTTTTCCAGACAAGACCAGCTTTTTAAAATTGTAGTTTACTTTCTAAAAATTTTGCTTTTTATTGATCAGCTTTAATTGTATTACTTGAGAATGCATTTAAAGGGTTTATTTAGGTTTAAACTTTTGATGACCTATCCTAGTAGATCACTATACAGTGGCCCAGAATGACACTATAAAGTTAGTCCCATTCAAGTGAATAGCCACACTAGCTGCAATGCTGGCGATCAAGTGATTGGCAGGAGTTCCGAATGTCAAACTTCAGCTAGCCTGCTATTGTTGACTTATCCAGAGGACATGTCATCAATAGTTTAAAACTGGAAAATAAGAAAGTGAGATACTTTAAACGGTCTACTAATTTTGCTATTACAGCCATTCCACAATGAACATGCTAACTCTTGTTCAAAAATCTTGCTATAGAAAGACTTCACTGGGGGTAAGGTGCCCCCCAGTTCATGGTGAGGCACACTTGGTGAGACAGTTTTGTACGAAGAGAATACAGTTACAGTGATCTATATTAACATTATGAGTCATTGTAATGTTCTTCTTGGTTTAAAAGGCAACTTTTAAGCTAAATTGAGGTAATTCTTCAAGCTTTCGTCAAGAACCATGATCAGTGGTGAAGTCCAGCCACTATCATATTCCCATTGGTGAGGATCCAGTAGAAACAGGTAGAATTTCCAGCTATTTTTAATCTATAACTCCTTTATGCAATCATAATAGAGACTGATGATTATCCGTTCAGTCGCATTCGACCCTCGATCACTCCGTGAAACAATGTTCTCCACGCATTTCTGTCTTTCACCGCTTCCTTCAGTTATGCGATTGACATGTTGGTGGCCTTGATTGTATCTAGCCATCTTCTTCTTTTGCATCCTGATCTTCTCTTCCTATTGTCTTTGCCAAGCATCAGTACTGTTTTAAGTTAGATAGCACACATCACAGAGCTGCTGTTTGATGATTTTGCCCTCTAGTGATATTTTCGGTTTGACATGATCTAACACTACCTTTTTCATTGTCATGGCAGTCCAAGGTATCTGTAGCATTCTCCTCCCAGCACCATACCTCAAACAAATCAATTTTCCTTCTGTCTGTTTTTTTGAGCGTCCAACTTTTGCAACCATACATCATTATGGGAAAGATGATTGCACTGACCAGTCTGTTTTTTGCTGCAATGCTAATATCATTGCTTTTCCAGATCTTTTCCATTCCTTGCATTGTATTCCTACCAAGTATATTTTGTCTCTTGATCTCAGGTCAAGATTGTTGCAATCAATTTTGGATCCACTGCAACGGATCCCATAGTAACAGAGACTAGTGATGACCAATTAGTGTAATAAGCAGTTTCCTGTTGAGATCAATCTGGTGTTCACCAAAACCATTGTGAATTCGGATGGTCGATTCTGACTATCATTAAAGTAAATGGGAGTAAAAATCAGATTCACTCATTTTTCTTCTGGAAGGTCGCTAATGCAGCTAAAGCTGCCCAAATTGGATGGGAATACAGACACATCTGGTAAACACTGTGCTCCTCCCCAAAATTAATTAAAATACTGAACAGTGGTGTAGGCGTCAATTGTAGCACAGAAGTGTCACTGAAAACAAAAGAAGAGATAAGTCGATCAGAAGATAAAAAATTCCCGTGCTCCAGGGATACAGTATAAGACAATCAATTTATATAGAAGGGTAGCAAAAGAATAGGGCTGTCACATATATTTCTTTTTGGGGATGTGATTGTCCAAGGACCCCCCCAGAAATCCCAGTTGTGTCTTGAAATTATTCCAGATGTTGCAGATAGAGTCCATGGTTACAACTCTTGAACCTTAAACATCTTTTTACTGGATACATAAACAAAAGAGAAAAGTGCAAAACTTTTCGGAGGTAATGTGCTTTATCAAGCATGCTTGACAAAGGCACCGTGAGCTACAGAGCTGTTATCCATTACAGATGGATCGCCACAGCAATGAGAAAATGTACAATTAAACTTTTTAGTAGTCTGTACTGATACTGCTGCATTTTGAGGTTCCTCTTTACTACCAGAATAAGAGTTGCAATTTTTAATGCAAACTGGGACAATTATGACAATACCAAAATTTATATTTTTTAGGTTTTTCCAATTTTGCACAATGAAAACACTTTTTTAATAATATTTTTTAATCACTGTAGTATTTAAATTCCAAACAAAATCACAGAGGTAGAACGAACACCAGATGGCGAATTAAATTAGTCACTGTAGGGTTTGGAGCATAACTAAAATATAACTTTTATTAGGTACCAATAAAAAGAAACTTAGTCAAACAAGTTTCCAAAAAAGACACACACGTAGTATAAAAAGAATGCTCCTCATGCGGTAGTCCCAGAACTGATCTATACACGGAAATGGCCGTAATTCTGGGAGACAATATGAGAGCTTAATATAAAATTCAGAACTTCAAAACGGTTCGATTGATCAAAAGGCTGACCATAGGGTTAAATAGTACAACTATGACCGTTTAGTTGAAGGGTCAGCCAGACAGGTACGTTCAGATGGTTTAGACGCATTAACCACCATATAGTCCCTGGTAATTTTGTTCTGAGGATAGAGAACTTTACAGATTACCCCAGCCTAGTTTGTGCATGGGATGAATATCAATCCCGAATAGCACACTCTGATAGAAGGCTATAGGGCAATTTTGGCGAATTGGATCTAATCTTCTTAAGATTGATGCATGGGATATAAGTCAGTCCCTAAAATGCACAATCTGTTAGTAATTGAAATGTCCCTTAGAAAAAAAAGGGGAGAGGTTTTTTTTGCCTTTCAAAAGTAAGAACAGGATCGATAATGCGTAATTCCTATCAAGCAATTTAAGCAGAACTTTGTTTCCAAAAATAGTGTGGTTCGGATCGATAATGCATATTTCGTATCAAGCAAATTCAATAGAACTTTCTTCCAAAAAATAGCGTGGTTCAACGCGTTTCTGCTACAAATAGCGTAGCGTCATCAGGAACCTAAATTCCATAGCAAAACGTCAAGAAATTGACGGAAGGATCCTCAACTGCTAGAAAAATAGCAATAGGTAAGCTGTAGCTAAAGTTCTAAGATTCAGAGGAGAGATAGCCAATACTATCACTCATAAGGATTTTAAATAGAGATGAGCGAACGTGTTCGTCCGAACTTGATATTCGTGCGAATATTAGGGTGTTCGGGATGTTCGTTATTCGTAACGAACACCATGCGGTGTTCGGGTTACTTTCACTTCCTTCCCTGAGACGTTAGCGCGCTTTTCTGGCCAATTGAAAGACAGGGAAGGCATTACAACTTCCCCCTGTGACGTTCAATCCCTATACCACCCCCCTGCTGTGAGTGGCTGGGGAGATCAGGTGTTCGCCTAATATAAAAGTCGGCCCCTCCCGCGGCTCGCCTCAGATGCCTTGTGAGTTAGATGAGGGACAGTGCTGTTTGTACCGGAGCTGCTGTAGGGAAAGAATTGGTAGTTAGTGTAGGCTTCAAGACCCCCAAAGGTCCTTATTAGGGCCACTGATAGCTGTGTGTTGGCTGCTGTTAGCAGTGGCAATTTTTTTTTTCTCAAAATCGGCTCTGCAGAGCGTTGCACCCGGCATTAGGGACAGAAGTGTTGCATAGGCAGGGAGAGTGTTAGGAGTGAGTGTAGCCTTCAAGAACCTCAACGGTCCTTTCTAGGGCCATATTTAACCGTGTGCAGTACTGTGCTGGCTGCTGTTAGCTGTGCTGCATATTTTTTTTCTTCTCAAAATCGCCTCTGCAGAGCATTGCACCCTCCATTGATACTGCAGGGAAAGAATTGTGTAGGCAGGGCCACAACACAGTTATTATTCATTGAATATACGCAGTGCGGCCTTTTGCTTGTAAAACAAGTGAAAACAATTCTATTTGACCTGCCTCTGTCCGTCCTAAGGGCTGTGGACACGTGTCGGCTGCGTGTGCAATGTTTAAAAATCAGACACACCCAGCTACGTTTTACTCCTGGCTTCGCCATTTGCTTTCCTTAATTGGGAAAAAAATACCTGCTCTGCCAGAGTTATAATAACTCTGCTACCCTCACGTTCTGTGACACATTAGCAGGGCCACAGCACAGTTATTAAACTTCTCATGATCATTGAATATACGCAGTGCTGCCTTTTGGTGGAAAAAAACTGAAAAAAAATCTATTTGTCCTGCCTCTGTCCGTCCTAAGGGCGGTGGACACGTGTCGGCTGCGTGTGCAACGTTTAAAAATCAGACGCACCCAGCTACGTTTTACTGCTGGCTTCGCCATTTGCTTTCCTTAATTGGGAAAAAAATACCAGCTCTGCCAGAGTTATAATAACTCTGCTACCCTCACGTTCTGTGACACATTAGCAGCGCCACAGCACAGTTATTAAACTTAGATTATTCATTCACTAGAGGCAGTGGGGCCTTTCGTTTTCAAAAAAGGGAAAAAATTATATTTGGTCTGCAGTCTTGCGCCAATTTATTTCCTGCCTGTGAAATCAAATCACTGGTAATACAGCATGCTGAGGGGTAGGGGTAGGCCTAGAGGACGTGGACGCGGCCGAGGACGTGGAGGGCCAAGTCAGGGTGTGGGCACAGGCCGAGCTCCTGATCCCGGTGTGTCGCAGCCGACTGCTGCGCGATTAGGAGAGAGGCACGTTTCTGGCGTCCCCACATTCATCGCCCAATTAATGGGTCCACGCGGGAGACGGTTATTAGAAAATGAGCAGTGTGAGCAGGTCCTGTCCTGGATGGCAGAAAGTGCTTCGAGCAACCTATCGTCAACCCGCAGTTCTGCGCCGTCCACTGCTGCAAATCCGAATCCTCTGTCTGCTGCTCCTCCTTCCTCCCAGCCTCCTCACTCCACTACAATGACACCTGCTCAGGAGCGGGAACACTCCCAGGAACTGTTCTCGGGCCCCTGCTTAGATTGGGCAGCAGCGGTTCCTCTCCCACCAGAGGAGTTTATCGTCACTGATGCCCAACCATTTGAAAGTTCCCGGGGTCCGGGGGAAGAGGCTGGGGACTTCCGCCAACTGTCTCAACAACTTTCTGTGGGTGAGGAGGACGATGACGATCAGACACAGTTGTCTTGCAGTGAGGTAGTAGTAAGGGCAGTAAGTCCAAGGGAGCAGCGCACAGAGGATTCGGAGGAAGAGCAGCAGGACGATGAGGTGACTGACCCCACCTGGTGTGCAACGCTTACTCAGGAGGACAGGTCTTCAGAGGGGGAGTCAAGGGCATCAGCAGGGCAGGTTGCAAGAGGCAGTGCGGTGGCCAGGGGTAGAGGCAGGGCCAGACCGAATAATCCACCAACTGTTTCCCAAAGCGCCCCCTCGCGCCATGCCACCCTGCAGAGGCCGAGGTGCTCTAAGGTCTGGCAGTTTTTCACAGAGACGCCTGACGACCGACGAACAGTGGTGTGCAACCTTTGTTGCGCAAAGCTCAGCCGGGGAGCCAACACCAACAGCCTCACCACCACCACCATGCGCAGACATATGATGGCCAAGCACCCCACAAGGTGGGACGAAGGCCGTTCAGCGCCTCCGGTTTGCACCCCTGCCTCTCCCCCTGTGCCCCAACCTGCCACTGAGATGCAACCCCCCTCTCAGGACACAGGCACTACCGCCTCATGGCCTGCACCCACACCCTCATCTCTGCTGTCCTCGGCCCCATCCAGCAGTGTAGTTCAGCGCACCGTTCAGCCGTCGCTTGCGCAACTGTTGGAGCGCAAGCGCAAGTACGCCGCCACGCACCCGCACGCTCAAACGTTAACCGTCCGCATAGCAAAATTCATCAGCCTTGAGATGCTGCCGTATAGGGTTGTGGAAACGGAGTCCTTCAAAAGTATCATGGAGGCGGCGGCCCCGCGCTACTCAGTTCCCAGTCGCCACTACTTTTCCCGATGTGCCGTCCCAGCCCTGCACGACCACGTCTCCCGCAACATTGTACGCGCCCTCACAAACGCGGTTACTGCCACGGTCCACTTAACAACGGACACGTGGACAAGCACAGGCGGGCAGGGCCACTACATCTCCCTGACGGCACATTGGGTGAATTTAGTGGAGGCTGGGACAGAGTCAGAGCCTGGGACCGCTCACGTCCTACCCACCCCCAGAATTGCGGGCCCCAGCTCGGTGGTGGTATCTGCGGAGGTGTATGCTTCCTCCACTAAAGCACCCTCCTCCTCCTCCTCCTCCTCTGTCTCGCAATCAAGATGTGTTAGCAGCAGCATGTCGCCAGCAGTCGGTGTCGCGCGGTGTGGCAGCACAGCGGTGGGCAAGCGTCAGCAGGCCGTGCTGAAACTACTCAGCTTAGGCGATAAGAGGCACACGGCCCACGAACTGCTGCAGGGTCTGACACAGCAGACCGACCGCTGGCTTGCGCCGCTGAGCCTCCAACCGGGCATGGTCGTGTGTGACAACGGCCGTAACCTGGCGGCTGCTCTGCAGCTCGGCAGCCTCACGCACGTGCCATGCCTGGCCCACGTCTTTAATTTGGTGGTTCAGCGCTTTCTGAAAAGCTACCCACGCTTGTCAGACCTGCTCGTAAAGGCGCGCCGGCTCTGCGCACATTTCCGCAAGTCCCACACGGACGCTGCCACCCTGCGCACCCTGCAACATCACTTTAAGCTGCCAGTGCACCGACTGCTGTGCGACGTGCCCACACGGTGGAACTCTACGCTCCACATGTTGGCCAGGCTCTATGAACAGCGTAGAGCTATAGTCGAATACCAACTCCAACATGGGCGGCGCAGTGGGAGTCAGCCTCCTCAATTCCTTTCAGAAGAGTGGGCCTGGTTGGCAGACATCTGCCATGTCCTTGGTAATTTTGAGGAGTCTACCCAGGTGGTGAGCGGCGATGCTACAATCATTAGCGTCACCATTCCTCTGCTATGCATCTTGAGAAATTCCCTGCAAACCATAAAAGCAGCTGCTTTGCGCTCGGAAACGGGGGCGGTGGAAGACAGTATGCCGCTGGATAGTCAGGGCACCCTCCTGTCTATTTCTCAGTGCGTACAGGAGGAGGAGGAGGAGCATGAGGAGGAGGGGGAAGAGACAGCTTGGCCCGCTGCTGACGGTACACCGGCTGATTGCCTGTCATCCTTTCAGCGTGTATGGCCTGAGGAGGAGGAGGAGGAGGAGGATCCTGGCAGTGATCTTCCTAGTGAAGACAGCCATGTGTTGCGTACAGGTACCCTGGCACACATGGCTGACTTCATGTTAGGATGCCTTTCTCGTGACCCTCGCGTTGCACGCATTCTGGCCACGACGGATTACTGGGTGTACACACTGCTCGACCCACGCTATAAGGAGAACCTACCCACTCTCATTCCCGAAGAGGAAAGGGGTTCGAGAGTGTTGCTATACCACAGGACCCTTGCGGACAAGCTGATGGTAAAATTCCCAGCCGACAGCGCTAGTGGCAGAAGGCGCAGTACCGAGGGCAAGGTAGCAGGGGAGGTGCGGAGATCGAGCAGCATGTACATCCCAGGCAGTGCAACAGTCTTTAAGGGCCTGGCCAGCTTTATGGCTCCCCACCAAGACTGTGTCACCGCTCCCCAGTCAAGGCTGAGTCGGCGGGAGCACTGTAAAAGGATGGTGAGGGAGTACGTAGCCGATCGCACGACCATCCTCGGTGATGCCTCTGCCCCCTACAACTACTGGGTGTCGAAGCTGGACACGTGGCCTGAACTAGCGCTGTATGCCCTGGAGGTGCTTGCTTGTCCTGCGGCTAGCGTCTTGTCGGAGAGGGTGTTTAGTGCGGCTGGGGGAATCATCACAGATAAGCGTAGCCGCTTGTCAACCGACAGTGCCGACAGGCTAACACTCATCAAGATGAACAAATGCTGGATTTCCCCAGACTTCAGTTCTCCACCAGCGGACAGCAGCGATACGTAAGCAATACGTAGGCTGCACCCGCGGATGGAAGCTACGTTCTCTCTCACCATCCAAAACGGGGACATTTCTGCTTCATCAATCTGTGTCTAATATTCCTCCTCCTCCTCCTGAAACCTCACGTAATCACGCTGAACGGGCAATTTTTCTTAGGGCCACAAGGCTCACTCAAATAATTTTTCTGAACAATTTTTATAAGTTTCAATGCGCTTAAAAGCGTTGGAACTTTAACTTGAACCAATTTTTCGTTACACTGGGCTGCCTCCAGGCCTAGTTACCACTTAAGCCACATTAACCAAAGCGATTCACCTGCCATCTTGGTTGGGCATGGCCAATTTTTACTGAGGTACATTAGTACTGTTGGTACACCAATTTTTTGGGGCCCTCACCTACAGTGTAATCATAGCAATTTGTATGTTCTTCGCCTGCACTCATGGTACAGAAAGGTGTGTGGGGTTGGCCTACACTTTAGCTACATAAATGTAACTTGGGCCTTGGCTATACTAAGGCTACTGAAATGGAACTAAGACTGCGCTCCCACTATACTGCTGCTTCAGAATTGTTACTGGGGCCTGTCTTGAGTGCTACTATTGCTGACATGGAACGAAGACTGCGCTCCCGCTATACTGCTGCTTCGGAATTGTTACTGGGGCCTGTCTTGAGTGCTACTATTGCTGACATGGAACGAAGACTGCGCTCCCGCTATACTGCTGTTTCGGAATTGTTACTGGGGCCTGTCTTGAGTGCTACTATTGCTGACATGGAACGAAGACTGCGCTCCTCCTATAATGCTGCTACTGATATGTTAGTGGGGCCTGTCCTAATGCTACGGCTGAAATGTTACGAATTCTGGGCTCTGCCTATACCGCTGCTAATGGTATGTCTCTGGGGTGTGGAAACAGAGGCTTCCCAAAGACATGATGGCGGCGAGGCCATTTCCCACCAACGCGGTTACTGTTAAAGTGCATATAACCACGGACACGTGGAGAGGACACGTAGTGCCTCAAAAACATCCCCCTCCTCCTCCAACAGGGAAAACATTCTTGGCAAATGCCTTTGCATTGGTTCGTCTGGTGGCAGTCCAAGAATTTCACCTTTACCGACACAACAAGAGAGCCCCCACACCATCCCCCCGCCATGGCCCACTTAATCCTGGCCACATTCCGAAAACCAACAAAATACAACCGTGCTACTAGGTCCGCAGTCACCACCACATTACCACCAACGCGGTTACTGTTAAGGTACATATTACCAGTCTGACTGGGGCATGCAGACACCTTGACAGAATGAATAGTGTGTGGCACATAGGTTCCCCATTGCTATGCCCACGTGTGCAGCTCCTGATGGCGGTGGCACAGGATTATATTTCTCATTGCTTCTGTACAGCATTGTGGGCTATCGCCCCGCCCCTTTTAAAGAGGGTCGCTGCCTAGCCGTGCCAACCCTCTGCAGTGTGTGCCTGCGGTTCCTCCTCATGGCAGACGCACTTCTAAATAGACATGAGGGTGGTGTGGCATGAGGGCAGCTGAAGGCTGCGCAGGGACACTTTGGTGTGCGCTGTGGGGGGGAGGGGGGGCGGTTGGTCAGCATGTAACCCAGGAGAAGTGGCAGCGGAATGATATCCAGGCAGTGATTGTGCTTTTTTGTGGCTAGTGTGGTGCTTAGCAAAGGTATGCCATGCTAATGAGGGCTTTTCAGAAGTAAAAGTTGTTGGGAGGGGGGGGGGGGGGCACTCTTGCCGGTATTGTGGCTTAATAGTGGGACCTGTGAACTTGAGATGCAGCCCAACATGTAGCCCCTCGCCTGCCCTATCCGTTTCTGTGTCATTCCCATCACTTTCTTGAATTGCCCAGATTTTCACACATGAAAACCTTAGCGAGCATCGGCGAAATACAAAAATGCTCTGGTCGCCCATTGACTTCAATGGGGTTCGTTATTCGAAACGAACCCTCGAACATCGCGGGAAGTTCGTTTTCGAATAACGAACACCCGAACATTTTGGTGTTCGCTCATCTCTAATTTTAAAGTATCCCAGAGATTCCCCCCAGCAGAAATCAGAACAGAAAAGGTAGCAGCACCAGCCCCTGTGGTAGGCTGGCGGCTAATCATTAATGATCATAATCATGTGCATTTTAGGGACTGACTAATATCCCATGCATCAATCTTAAGAAGATTAGATCCAATTCGCCAAAATTGCCCTATAGCCTTCTATCAGAGTGTGCTATTCGGGATTGATATTCATCCCATGCACAAACTAGGCTGGGGTAATCTGTAAAGTTCTCTATCCTCAGAACAAAATTACCAGGGACTATATGGTGGTTAATGCGTCTAAACCATCTGAACGTACCTGTCTGGCTGACCCTTCAACTAAACGGTCATAGTTGTACTATTTAACCCTATGGTCAGCCTTTTGATCAATCGAACCGTTTTGAAGTTCTGAATTTTATATTAAGCTCTCATATTGTCTCCCAGAATTACGGCCATTTCCGTGTATAGATCAGTTCTGGGACTACCGCATGAGGAGCATTCTTTTTATACTACGTGTGTGTCTTTTTTGGAAACTTGTTTGACTAAGTTTCTTTTTATTGGTACCTAATAAAAGTTATATTTTAGTTATGCTCCGAACCCTACAGTGACTAATAGTATTTAAATTCCCACAGCTTTTTTATTTTCCCATTGTGGGTTATTGCCTTGCAGGATAAAAATCAGTTTATTGTATAGGTAATCAAGACTGCGACAATGCAAAATGTGGGTTTTTTATTTTTTTATTATTTTTAAGCGAGAGTGGAAAGTACACAAAAAAGAGGGTTTTTTTTTTTTAAATTTTATTCTAATATAGAATAAAAGGCTGAAAAAGACATGTCCATCATGTTCAGCCTATTACCCTCTAATATTGATCCAGAGGACGGCAAAAAAACCCCAATCAGGTAGAAGCCAATTTTCCCCATTTAACCCCTTGAGTGGCATGCCCAGAAATTTTCCAAGGCGAGCTTCACTGCCCTATAGCGATATAGCACGGAAGATTTCTGGGCTATGTGTCACTATGGGAGCTTCAGAGCACAATGCCACTAGCTGTGGCATTGTGCTCTGCCTACACAGTCCCACACAGAGCAGTTCAGGACCTTGAAATAAGAAGCATGGAGATATTGCCGATCTGCCGGCATTTCAAACTCCTGCTCTGCTATGTTTACAGGTTGCCATAGAGACCATCGGCTTGTCACAAGCAAGCTGATGGTCTCTGTGGCAGGGAGAGCTGGTGCTTGGCTGTCAGAGGACAGCCAAGCACCAGCTCTTACAGCAGAGATCAAAGAAAACCTCCGATCTCTGCTGTGTTAACCCTTTACATGCCACGGTCTATGCGACTGCAGCATGTAAAGGACTGACAGAAGGAGGGGGCTCCCTCTGTCAGAGGACGACCAGGCACCAGATCTTACAGCAGAGATCAGAGAACATCTCCGATCTCTGCTGTGTTAACCCTATAAATGCTGCGGTCTATGTGACTGCAGCATGTAAAGGGCTGTCACCATTGGACCCCATTGGAATGTGATCAGGGGGTCCTTATGGGTCTCTGTGAAAATCCCCTAAAGGGACAAAAAAAAAAGAAAAAAGTTGAAAAAAGTTAAAGAAAAAAAAAAAGTAAAAAAATTATTAATAAAATAAAAACAAAAACACATGCCTCCCTTTACTTTGTAAAAAATTAAAAATAAAAATACACATGTGATATCCCTGCGTCATAAAGACACAGAGAAGGAAGTTAGTACATTATTTAACCCCTTAATGACACGGCCCCTTTTTTTCTTTTTTCCACAATTTCTTTTTTTCCTCACCCATTTTAAAAAATCATATCTCCTTTATTTATCCATTGACGTCGCTGTATGAGCGCTTGTTGTTTTTTGCGGTACGAGTTGTAGTTTTTAATGGGGCTATTTAAAGTACCATATAATGTACTGAAAAACCTTTACAAAATTCTAAGTGGAGTAAAATGAAAAAAAAAAATGACATTCCTCCATCTTTCAGTGCGTTGTGTTTCTACAGCACACAGACTGCAACAAAAATGACATGATAACTTTATTCTATGGGTCAGTATGATTACTACAATACCAAACTTGTATAGTTTTTTTTTTTGCTGTAGTACTTGTATTTTTTTCAAAGACATTTATTTTTTTTTAAATTATTTTCTGCTGCATCTTCTGCGCGCAATAACTTTTTTTATTTTTCCGTCGACGTAGTTGAGCAAGAGCTAATTTTTTGCAGGATGTCCTGTAGTTTACGTTAGTACTAATTTAGAATACATACAGCCTTTTGATCGCTTTTTATTGCATTTTCTCTGGGAGACAGGGTGCCTAAAATGGGCTTTTCAGGCATTCCTTTTTTTTTCAGACTACGTTCACTGTGTGGGGTAAATAATGCACTACTTTGGTAGATCGGACATTTACGGACACGGTGATACCAAATATGTATTTTTCTTTTATGATTTAGATTTTTTTCTATTATAGATATGGCAAAAGGAGGGTGATTTTAATTTTTATTACTTTTTTTTTTTAAGGCCTCGGTCAGACGACCGTTTTTTGCCACGATTTGCGGATCGCATAACGGATGCGCATCCGCAAATCGCGTGACCAGGCCGAAAAATCGCCGGAAAAATCTGCCTCTAGCCGCGTTTATCATTGCAGCAAAACGGCCGTCAGACACGACTATCTGCGATCTGCGATTCCTTGTGTTTTAATAGATGCGCCCGATGGGGCCGGCGGCAGCAGCGCCGACCCCATTGAGAACATATACTACAAAGATCATTTTCCTCTGCCACAGCTGTATCAGCTGTGGCAGAGAAGAACGATGTTCGCCCATTGAATTCAATGGAGCCGGCAATACAGCCGGCTCCATTGAAAGCAATGGGCTGCCGGCGAGCGCAGGATACATTTTCAGGAAGGGCTTAAAAATATAAGCCCTTCCCTGAAAATCATCCTGAAATGTGTAAAAATAAAAAAATATATATATTCTCACCTTGTCCCGGCAGCCGGAGTTCAGCCGCGGCCGGCCGGCAGTTCTCCTGAACTGCTCTGTGTAGTATTCAGCAGCCAGGGATTTAAAATCCCCGCCTGCTGAATGGGCTGCCTCTGATTGGTCACAGCCCTCACCAATCAGAGGCAGCTCTCACTCACCCATTCATGAATTCATAAATGGGTGAGTGAGTGCTGCCTCTGATTGGCTCAGCGCAGGGACCAATCAGGGGCAGCTCTCAGCTGTCATTCAATAGCTAAGAGCTGCCCCTGATTGGTCCTTGCGCTGAGCCAATCAGAAGCGCCACCTCGCGCCATGCCACCCTGCAGAGGCCGAGGTGCTCAAAGGTGTGGCAGTTTTTCACTGAGAGTGCAGACGACCGACGAACTGTGGTGTGCAAGGTTTGTCACGCCAAGATCAGCCGTGGAGCCACCACCACCAGCCTCACCACCACGAGCATGCGCAGGCATATGATGGCCAAGCACCCCACAAGGTGGGACGAAGGCCGTTCACCACCTCCGGTTTGCACCACTGCCTCTCCCCCTGTGCCCCAACCTGCCACTGAGATCCAACCCCCTTCTAAGGACACAGGCACGACCGTCTCCCGGCCTGCACGCACACGCTCACCTCCGCTGTCCTCGGCCCCATCCAGCAATAATCTGCCATGTTTTGCAATTTTTTTTTCATGTCTTGGGTTTCCTAGGACCCACCTATGCTGTTGGTGCAAACTTAGTTCCCATTCCGGTGTTTGACCTGTCTGGCACAAAGGCACTGACTGACTTGGGTAGGGGGCAGAGAGCTGACGGCTTTCCCCTTGCAGTGTGGATTGAGCTATGTGACACCTTGATAGAATGAATACTGTGTGGCACATGGATTCCCCATTGCTATGCCCACGTTTGCAGCTCCTGACAGAGGTGGCACAGGATTGGAGTTCTCATTGCTTCTGTACAGCATTGTGGGCTATCGCCCCGCCCCTTTTAAAGAGGGTCGCTGCCTAGCCCTGCCAACCCTCTGCAATGTGTGTCTCCAGTTCCTCCTCATGGCAGACTCACTTATAAATAGACATGAGGGTGGTGTGGCTATGCGGCCAGCGTGTGGCATGAGGGCAGCTGAAGGCTGCGCAGGGACACTTTGGTGTGCGCTGTGGACACTGGGTCGTGCGGGGGGGAGTTGGGCAGAATGTAACCTAGGAGAAGTGGCAGCGGAGTGTCATGCAGGCAGTGATTGTGCTTTGTTGGAAGTAGTGTGGTGCTTAGCTAAGGAATGCCTTGCTAATGAGGGTTTTTCAGAAGTAGTGGAGAGGCAGTGGTGCGACTCGGAGGCGGTGAACGGCCTTCGTCCCACCTTGTGGGGTGCTTGGCCATCATATGCCTGCGCATGCTGGTGATGG
This sequence comes from Eleutherodactylus coqui, assembly GCF_035609145.1. Classification (NCBI taxonomy): domain Eukaryota; kingdom Metazoa; phylum Chordata; class Amphibia; order Anura; family Eleutherodactylidae; genus Eleutherodactylus; species Eleutherodactylus coqui. Next base: position 237,946,409 of record NC_089842.1, read on the forward strand.
TGAGGCTGGTACTGGTGGTTCCCCAACTGATCTTGGTGCGACACAGGTTGCACACCACTGTTCGTCGGTCGTCCGCGCTCTCACTGAACAACATCCACACCTTTGAAGACCTAGGCCTCTGCAGGGTGGCTTGGCGTGAGGGGGTGCTTTGGGAAATAGTTGGGGGAGTCTTCGCTCTGGCCCTGCCTCTACCCCTGGCAACCCCACTGCCTCTTCCAACCTGTCCTGCGGCTGCAATTACCTCCCTCTCTGAAGACCTCTCCTCAGTTGGCTTAGCGAACCAGGTGGGGTCAGTCACCTCATCATCCAGTGGCTCTTCCTCCGAATCATCTGTGCGCTCCTCCCTCGGACTTACTGCCCTTACTACTGCCTCACTCATAGACAACTGTGTCTCATCCTCATCGTCCTCCTCACCCACTGAAAGGTCTTGAGACAGTTGCCAGAAGTCCCCAGCCTCATCCCTCGGATCCCGGGAACTTTCCAAAGGTTGGGCATCGGTCACGACAAACCCCTCAGGTGGGAGAGGAACCATTGTTGCCCAATTAATGCAGGGGCCCAAGAACAGTTCCTGGGAGTCTGCCTGCTCCTCAGAATGTGTCATTTTCATGGAGTGAAGAGGATTCAGAGTTGCAGCAGTGGACGGCGTAGAAGACTGACAGGTTGATAGATTGCTGGATGCACTTTCTGCCATCCACGACAGGACCTGCTCACACTGCTTGTCTATGACGTGGACCTAAAAATTGTCATATGAAGCTGGGGACCCCAGAAACTTTCCTCTCTCCTAATCCCGCAGCTGGCTGCGATTCACCTGGACCAGGAATTGGGCCTATGCCCACACCCTCACGTGGAACTCTGCATCTTTGACCGCGTCCACGTCCTCTACCCCTACCCCTCAGCATGGTGGATTAAGAATCGAGCAGACACTGAGCGGTGTAAAAATTTTTGTGAATTATTGCCGCGCAGTTGGTGGCTGCCAGCGGTTATATAACTCAAAATGAAGCCAGAGATAAATTATAAGGAAGGATGCAAACAGAACTAGCTGTGAAATATGCAATTGTGATGCACCTCAAGTCCCACAGGCCACGCAGTCGAATGCACTGGGTCACAGGTAGCCGTAAAAAGGATTTCTTTTTTAATATCTGTTTTTTTCAATGCAATGCAGGCTATGGAGCGTGTATCGGACTTTCCCTCTATGGGTGTCTGTCACCGTACACTGTGGAGGCAGCTGCCGACTAACACAGAGCGGTGTAAAAAATGTGTTGCATGTTGGCGTGCACTTGGCGGCAGACAGCGCTTACATTACGCTAACTACACCCAGCAAAAAATTTTACCGTAGGCTGAACGCAGGCCTTGCTGTGCACTATGCAGTTTTGATGCACCTCAAGTCCCACAGGCCACACAGTGAAATGCACTGGGTCACAGGCAGCCGTAAAAAGGATTTCTTTTGTAAATTATGTTTTTTTCAATGCAATACAGGCTATGGAGTGTGTATTGGACTTTCCCGTGTATGGGTGTCTGTCACCATACACTGTGCCGGCAGCTGACGGCTAACAGAGTGGTGAAAAAAATTTGTGGTTTCTTGGCGTGAACTTGGAAGCAGGCAGCACTTATGTTACGCTAACTGCACCCAGCAAAAAATTTTACTGAATGCTGCACTCAGGCCTTGCTGTACAATACTGAGGTACTACAATTCCCAGCAACCATGGAGTTAAATGCACACGGTCACAGGTAGCCCTCAGAAGGACCGTTGGGGTTCTTCTAGACAGGATTCCACACTACCACTTTCCCTGCCTCACCAATACTTCCCCTATACTACGTAGTACAGACTGCAGCCTGAGAATGCTATAGCTGTAATGGGGCTGCACCCCCGATATACAGAAAAAAAAAAAGTACACAACTGCTCCCTGCAGCCACAACAGTAGTGCCCTAGGTGAGCTGTGGCCCTAAGAAGGACCGTTGGGGTTCTTGTAGACACTAACACTCTCCCTATAGCAGCAGTAACACTGTCCCTAATCTCTGCCAGCGTGTTTCTGAGGCGAGCAGCGGGTGGGGCTGCCTTATATACTCAGCGGTCACTTGATCTCGCCAGCCACTCACTGCAGGGGAGTGGGATAGGGCTGGAACGTCACAGGAGGAAGTTGTAATGCCTTCCCTGCGTTTCTATTGGCCAGAAAATGGCGCAAAACTTTCAGGGAAGGAAATGGAATTGACTCGAATATTGCGTGGTGCTCGCCTCGAGTAACGAGCATCTCGAGTACCCTAATACTCGAACGAGCATCAAGCTCGGACAAGTACGCTCGCTCATCTCTAGTCATTATATGTCCCCCGACATCCACTTACCTTGTAGCTTTTTTCTTCACGTAAAACTAATTCATGAAAGTTTAATAAAATGTTTAACAATTTCAGGATATTATTTTTCTGGTTCTAAGGTATTTATAATTAAAGGCAAAGTCAGACATTTTGGGGGGTCAGCCGTTTTGTGGTGTAGGGAAAGGACAGTGAGAAAAGTCTGTTTTATCAGTACTTCATGTAACAGTGAAGGCATATGGACGTCATAGAGGAGGTTCCCCACTCAGTAGCCTTCTCATTGTGCATATGTGGAGAGCAGCTTCCATTTTTACAAACTTGCTTACATTAATTTGATTGATTTGATTATGACTAGAGATGAGCGAACGTACTCGGTAAGGCCGATTTTGCAATCGAGCACCGCGATTTTCGAGTACTTCACTACTCAGGTGAAAAGATTCGGGGGGCGCCATGGGTGAGTGGGGGGTTGCAGAGGGGAGTGGGGGGGGGAGAGGGAGAGAGAGAGAGCTCCCCCCTGTTCTACGCTGCTACCCCCGCTCCACCACGCCATGCCCCGCCCCCCGGCGACCCCCGAATCTTTTCACCCGAGTAGTGAAGTACTCGAAAATCGCAGTGCTCGATTGCGAAATCGGCCTTACCGAGTACGTTCGCTCATCTCTAATTATGACCAGTCCAAGGAAAAACATTAGCCACCCTCAGCTACTGTTACTAGAGTTAGAGAATTCAGAGCTGTGGAGAATTCAGAGCTTCATTCTGAGAGAATTTTTCCAAGTAGGACCACCCTTTTAAAATTGTAGTTCACTTTCTAAAATTGTGTTTTTTATTGAACAGCTTTGATTATATTACTTGATGATGCATTTAAAGGGTTTCTCTAGGTTTAACCTATTGATAACCAATCCTAGTAGATTAGTGGGGTGATTGCAGATGCACTGTTTTGATTTACGGGACTCTTTGTCTGAAACACACATCCGCATACACTATGCACTCACCCAGAATGCCACTATAAAGTTAGTCCCATTCAAGTGAATAGGAACTCTACCTGCAGTACCATTTCAAGTCCCTGCAGAGTGTATAAAGCTGTATGTTTTCAGCAACACTAACACAGCAATGCTGGCGATCAAGTGATTGACAGGATTTCCGAAAGTCAAACCTTGGCTACTCTGCTATTGATGATTTATCCTGAGGACTTTCATCAATAGTTTAAAACTGGAAAATAATAAAGTAGAATTATTTAAAAGATCTACTAATTTTGTTATAACCATTTCACAAAGAAAATGCTAAGCATTGTTCAAAAATCTTGTTATAAAAAGACCTCACTGGGGGTAAGGTGCCTCAGTTCATTATGACGCACACTTGGCGAGACTGTTTTCATTCACGAGAATATAGTTCAGCAATCTATATTGTCGGTGGTTAGCCTGCACAAACAGACTGGTCAGTGATGTTGTCCGTTTCCAAATTGACCTAGGTAGGAGCGCTCCTGAGAGACCATGCATAGACCTATACACACAGTATATGGTTGAAGCAATGAACTCTAAGTTTATTATTTGCATTGTCTTGGTTTTTATAGCCAGCCCCTCTCGCAGGATGGGACTTGTGGTTAAACAGGGAAAAACTCGTGATTTTACATTTGACAAAAAACTTATGACTTAACATTTGACTTAGACTTGTGATATATGACTTTTTAGAAATTGCTGATAACTCTCTGTGGTTAAGCCATCTCTTGCTAAACTGATGAACATCTGTTCTGGTGACCTTCCTGATTCCATTTAGGTCAGACGTAGACCTTCAGTGTAGACAGAAAACCACAGGCTTCTTCCTCAAAACAGTCATGAGTCCTCTTACACATGAAATATTTTGCAGTAATCAGCCTTATTGATTCAAATGGATTGCTAAGCAACAGATATTAATTTCTTTTAGCCCCTATCATTCCCCCATTTTGGACATCAGGAAGACACACGCAGGGTCCAGTTCTATTTTGGAAAGTCATAGTCGAGGTAGGTCCTATTGGTCGATTAGTCCCTATAAGGCGTCTCTAGTATGATGTTACAATACTAGTAGCGTGCACAGGTACGCACGGCGTGGGACTCCCTAATCTTCACCCACACCAATGACCCTCCTGGAGATAGTCCTAATGGTGAACACGTCCAGGTCGCCTCACCCTGACCCTACACTACCTAGTGACAAGACTGGAAGGAACCGCCGTATGTTCTGTGTAGCTAAGTAGAGTGGGTGGTCCTTCACAGTTGCTATCCAGTCCTTCTACCTCCCTCTTTTGTCTTTTGGTGAGTTGTGGGCTGTTAGGTTTTTGGTACATTAGTATACTTAATCTAGCTAGGGAGCAGGGACCTCCGGTCAGGTTAGCTGGAATATATGTGTAAGTCAGGTTACCGCAGGACAGGACCCAGCCTAATGGTAATTTGACGTGCCTAAAATGGCTGGGGCTTCGGACTGTGTGGTTGCAAAGCATAGGAGTATGTACCTTTCTACATTGCTCGACTGTGCGATTACAGAGTCTCAGGGAATCACTAGTCACCCTGGTTCTCTGCGCACAACCTCCCATATGTTCTTTATTACACGTGAAGTTATAGCATACCTCAGCCGGAGCGACATTCCTGACCCGGAAACGAGTCATATTTGACCAAAGTGTATGTTCGACCGCATCACAATAGGGACAATATTCATATACATTAAGAAAGGTATTTTCCTGGATAACATTGCCCTCCTCCACATCACTATCGTTATGCACTATTGAATATATATCGCGAAGTGTCTTTATTGGAGTGGGGATAGACAGTAAGCAAGTCCGTAAAATATCTTCCCCACTCCGAAGGTTGGGCATGCGCATGTGGGAGATATTCAGTACGTCTTTTGCAAAGTATTCCCACATGTTGGGGTGTCCTTCCGCCCAAACAGTCCATCTTCTTCTTACATCGACAGTTGGTGAGGAGTTGTCCCGAAAAGAGAGTAGTCCAAGAAGACAAAGGGTAAATAATACACCTATCCAGACTATCAGTGCTGGTGTCCAGGTTGCCATCCTCCTCCCCCACCCTGGGTTGGGCTTACTCTCCACCCCCCTCGTGGTGCTGAGGCGTTGGAACTTTCTTGCAGTGTGAGGCATGAATCCAAGTGGGTTTGCCTTCTACCTTGACCGAGGTGGGAGTGGTTAACAGTACTTGGTATGGTCCGTCAAAGCGAGGTTCCAAAGTCTTTCTGACGTGTCTCTTTACCACCACCCAATCTCCAGGTTGCAGAGAGTGGGATCCTTCCAAACTATCAGGGTCTGGAATAGAAGAGAAAACTAGGTCGTGTGTTATTTTTAGCTTTTGGCATAAGTCCTGCACAAAGGAAGTAACTTTATCATGACCCAGGGATAGAGCTTGTGGGTGATACAGTCCTAGCCTGGGCACAGAGCCAAAGAGAATCTCATAAGGAGACAGTCCTGTTTTCCTATTTGGCGTGGTCCGTACTGAGTAGAGGGCCAGAGGTAGGCACTCGGGCCAAGGTTTTCCTGTTTCAACCATGGCTTTTTGAATTTTAAGTTTGAGGGTGCCATTGAGTCTTTCCACTTTTCCGGAGCTCTGCGGATGATAGGGGGTGTGGAACGCCTGCTCTACTCCTAAGGCGGACATGACTTCCTTCATTACCTCACCAGTGAAGTGAGTACCACGGTCGCTCTCAATGGTCTCTGGTACCCCAAATCTGCACACTAACTCTGACACAAGTTTTTTTGCAGTGGCCTGGGCAGTGGCCTTCGGGACCGCGTAGGCCTCAGCCCACCCGGAAAAGAGGTCAACGCATACCAGAACGTACTCATACCTTCCTGACCTGGGCAGCTGGATGTAATCTATCTGTAGTCTCTGGAAGGGGTACAAAGGTCGCGGAGTGCACTTCCGAGGGGTTTTTACTACTTGACCGGGGTTGTGTAGTGCACAGATTTCACAAGCCTTGACATTTGCCTTTGCCATCCTGTCAAATCCCGTACCACATTTTCTCCACCAGGGCTACCATGGCATTACGAGAAGCGTGCACCTTTCCATGAGCCAAAAGGGCCATACTAGGATAGGCAGCCGCAGGTAAACACATACGGGAACCCATTATCCAACCTTCATTTCCTTTTACTGCCCCTGCACTTGCCCAGTGCTCCTGCTCTTGCCCTGAGGGGAGTAGGTCCACCTCCTTCTGTGGTGGGACAGAGGAAGTCTGGTCCTTGGCAGGGGGATCAGGATCCTCCTCCGCTGGGCAGGACCTGGTCTGAACTCTGCACATGGGTGTCCTCCAGTCCAGCAGGGCTGCAGCCTTAGCTGCTCCGTCTGCCTTCTCGTTGCCTCTGCTTTCCAAGGAGTCCCCTTGGGTGTGTGCTTTTACCTTTATTATGGCTACCTGCTTTGGGAGCATGATAGCTGACATTGAACTACTTACTGCCTCACCATTCTTTATCGGTCTGCCTTGAGCTGTTAGGAAGCTCCGCGCGCGCCAAATCGGCCCATAGTCATGCGCAACGCCAAACGCATACCTGGAGTCCGTGTAGATATTAGCAGTGACTCCCCGGGCTAACTTGCAGGCCTCGGTCAGAGCGCACAGCTCCGCTTCCTGTGCTGACATATGTGGGGGCAAGGCGCAGCCTATCAGTACTTCATTCATTGACACTACAGCAAACCCAGTCACAAATCTGCCCATCTCATTCTGGTATTGTGATCCATCCACAAAAATTTCAAGGTGGGGGTTTAGGAGAGGTTTATCAGTGACATGTGCGAACCCAGCTGTCTCCTGCTCCATGAGTGCTGCACAGTCGTGCTGGTGTTCTGCATCAAAGGCCTCCTCCTCATCAGTCAGGGAATTCGCGAAAAGCTGGTCCCCTGTACTTACTCCCCCATTTGAATCAGTGTCACCTAATGGCAGTAAGGTGGCCGGATTCAAAGTTGTGCAACGTTGAAATGAGACATTGGATGAAGAGTGTACTGCAAGTTTCATTTTGATCTGTCTAGCAAGAGACAGATGTCTACGGCTCACCTGTGTCAGAATTCCATGTACGTCATGGGGCGTGAGGACCACAAGAGGGTAGTCTAGGACCAGCTCAGAAGCTTTCTCAAGCAGTGCTTGTACGGCCAGAACTGCTCTTACACAGGAGGGTGAACCCCTGGCTACTGCGTCAAGATGTGCACTGTAGTATGCTACAGGGCGCTTTTTGTCACCATGCTCTTGTGTGAGGACGGCAGTAGCATGTCCCGCCATCTCAGTCACGAACATCTGGAAGGGTTTATCATAGTCTGGCAGACCCAGTGCTGGAGCACTGGTAATCTGTATTTTCAGCTGATGGAAAGCTGACTCGGCTTCCGGGGTCAAAGCAAATGGCTTAGAACTCAGGCAGTCGTACAGAGGCTGCATGGTCATGGAGGCAGAGCGAATCCACGGCTGACAATATGAAACTAACCTCAGAAATGTCCGCAACTGAGCATGGGAGGCGGGGAGTGGCATGTCCTCCACCACCTTGGTACGTTCTGGCGTGAGGTGTTTTGTACCAGGACCTAGGCAGTGACCAAGGAACACAACATGAGATTTGCAAAACTGTAATTTGTCTTTACTGGCTTTACACCCGCTGTCTGCAAGAAAACAAAGGAGGCTGAGTGAGGCCGCAACGCAGGTAGGTCTGTCCGGTGCACAGAGTAGGAGATCATCAACATACTGAAGCAGGGCCACACCCGGTGGGACCGTCCATGCATCAAGTACAAGCATCATACATCGGGTGAATTGATTTGGGCTGTTTTGTGCCCCTTGTGGTAGGACAGTCCAGCAGTACTGTTTTCCTCGGAACGTGAAGGCAAACAGGTACTGGCAATCGGGGTGTAGGGGGACCGACATGAATGCATTGGTAAGATCGACCAGAGTGTACCAACGGGTTCCGGAGGGTATGGTGGACAACAGAGTGTAGGGATTGGGAACCAGAGGTGTCTCTAGGATGGTCACCTTATTAATTTCTCTTAGATCGTGAACCATCCGGTAGGTATCAGGTTCGCCTTTCTTGCCTTTCTTTTTAACCGGGAAGAGTGGCGTGTTAGCGGGTGAGACGCAAGGTTTTAAAGCATTCAAGGCACATAACTCTGTAATAGTGGAGGCTATTGCATCTTCCTGTGCCATGGCTAGGGGGTATTGGTGAATCATGGGGGCTTTTTCCCCATCTTTGAGATACACCATGACTGGGGGTACGTGGAGACGCCCCAAGTCTGTCTTCCCTTTTGCCCATAGGGTCTCTGGTACTGCTGAGAGAACCTGTGTATCTTCTGGGGTCAACACATATACAGTACAAGAAGGAGGCGGAGTGACCAAGTCTGCTGTCATGAGACAGAATACCTGGTGGTCGGCCGCGGAGGTACTGACATGAGCCTCACCGGAAGGATGGAGCTGAATACAGCACCCCAGGGGTCCCATCACATCGGTTCCCATGATGCAATCCCCAGCAGGTGACACCAGGAAGCGAGTGAGGACTCATGACCCTTGAAAGGAGACTTCTATGGGCTCGGTCTCACGCAGGGGTGTTGGTTCACCGGACACTCCAACGGCTATGGCTATGGAGTCTGAGAGGGGAATACTAAGGTCATTGACTTGTGAGGTACTGACACATGATTTAGTGGCCCCTGTGTCAATTAAAAAGGGCACCTCCTTCCCCTGGATTTTTAGAGGCTGAAAAATTTGTGGCCCACGTGTGTCAGTAACTATAAGGGACACGGGGGAAGGAGTGCCAGACCTTCATTGGTAATTGGTATACCCGTTGTTTCCCTGTGGGCGGGATGATGTGGTATTGGCCGTACTTCCCTGTTGCCCCCTTTCGTCTGTCATGTTCTGTCTAGGGCGTTTAGGGGCCCTACAATTACGGGCCAAGTGTCCAGTCTTCCCGCAGTTATAACACTTACGGGTCTCCCGCCTGGGGTCTGTAAGTCGGGCTGTGTCCCCCTCCATGGTGTAATGTTTAACCATAACACCCTTTGCGTGGTCTTCTGTGTCCATGACAAATCCTACAGCTTTCTTATATAGATCACGCGGTTGGCCTGTCGCCAATCGGGCGTACATGCTTTAACGCAGTCGGACAGGCGCTTATCTATTCCTTGCATAAAGGCTTCACAAAAAGCAGCATTATGTATGGCTTTTGGACAATCATACAAACCCAGATCTCTGCCTACTTCCTCTAAACAGCCAAAGTAACATTCAATAGACTCGCCCTTGTTCTGTCTACACTGGGTTAGGGCTGTACGTCTCTCTTGGGCTTTATCCTTAAACCAGGCCTTAACCTTGTCCACATATTGAGTACCACTAAGTAATGTCTGGGGGTCATCTGGGCGTTCTTCAAGACCACAAAATTGAGTAATACTATTGTAAAGGCCCAGAGGACATTTTACATTCATAAGACATTCCATGTCTGTCCAAGTGGCAGAGTAGTTTTTCTGTATGACTTCCAACTTTCTATGGAAAGCTGCTGGCTCTGTCTGGGGATCGGGCAGTTGCTGACACAGTGCCATCTGGTCTGTGGCGCTCCAGGGTCGCCATGTAGTGACTGTAGACCCGGGAGTTGGTCTATGTGCGTCCGTGGGTCTGTCATTAGAAGACGATGGTCTGTCGGTGTCCTCTTGTCTGGCCGTGCCCAATGGTGGACTCGGTCTGTTTGGTTCTCTATAATGGGTAGTGGAGGTTGTAACGGGGAACAAGGGAACCGGTTGTCTACACTGGTCCCTGGGACGTGGAGTCCCACATACCGTACAGAGTTCTCTAAAACAGGCATTCTGTTGACCACAACGTGGACAGTCCCAAGCCGGACCTCTATTTACTTCAGGGCCCGGGGGTCCTGATTGCGGTGTCGTGGCTTTCCTTTGTGGAACCACGGCTTACTCAATTTGGAATGTTTACACCCCTCCATATTAATTCTGAATTGATAATGTGCATAAGAAGTTTTCACACTGACACGAGGTTCAGCATGTATAGCTTCCTCAATTCTAACTTTAATGTTGGGCGTGTAGCCTCTTTTAAGAGTTTAACATCTGGGCAGGTCAAAAGATTACATAGATACAACGTATTGTTTAATTATTGGATAAGCATCTTGCAATTCTTCCATCCTCCGGTCATCTGTGATTGGCCATCAGGTGGTGGATGAAATGACTGAGTTGTCTTAGGCCCACGTGTGGTTCCTTCGATATAATTGGGTTACATCATGAGTTAGTAATAGCATAGACCTCCCATGTTATTTGCATACGTTTCCAGTAAAATTGCTTGAGTAATTATTGCGGTAGCTGTTTCAGACTGCGGTTGTCCATGTCTGAGTTATACTGTCTTCCAAGTTGCAAAACAGATGGAAAATGTAACGTGTTTATACTATATATTATCTTGTCAGCGTTTTGAGAACAGAAGTTTCATAAGAGGATGTATTGCATATTGCGTAAATGTAAGGACAGAAGGCAAACATGACATTTGGTTATACAGAATGTTAAATTCACTAATGTCCACTACCAAAGGCTCAAAGTCCAAAATATAGAAATATTGGGTTTCCACTATAGACCCCCCTTGAAACTATCTGTTTCACTAAACTCGCCCTGCTCCGTCCCACCCCCACCGCTGACCCTAGACTCGCATTGTGTTGTACACTGGAGCTATTGCTGTCATGGGGGTATAGGATGGTTCGACATCATCGTATTCTGGATCCATGATGTTGATGTTTGCGCTGACAGTGGGCTTTTTGTTGGACATCGTAGTGAGACAGGTGGACCAGGTAGTCATCAGGGTCGGAATACACTCTTGTGTAGAACGTTCTGAAAACTCAGTAGAGTGGCGGTCTTTCACAACTGTCGCCTAGGCTGCAAATGCCCCTCTGATACCTAGGTGTGGGTTCATGGCAATCGGGTCTTTTAGTACATGTGGAGGTCTAGGCTACCACTTGGGATCTCGAGGCATTAGGTTAGGAGAGGTGCGACTTTTACTATTTCAGGTAAACACTGCATAACTTGTATAGAACCCCGCCTTCTTGACGCTACCTCGATTCATCAACAAGAGTGCAAAGTCAGGACTATCTAATTACTGATCAACATGACTGAATCTTTGTCTTATTAGTAAGTGCATTATCATATATATATTAGTCTGGAAGGAAAGAGCTACAAGGTGATTGTTCCCACTTCCCTTTTCCAGAGGCGGCAAGGTAACAGGACCAGGGGCGTTGTAACACCAGCATGTTGCGTGGACATAAGCAGAGTGCACTGCAGATAAAATAAAGCAAAATCTTAGCGAAAACCTATCACAGTGTTCTAAATACACAATGTTTCAAAACTTATTTATATATATTTTTTCCTACTCCCGTTAGGTACCTTACTGAGGAAAACAGATTAAGGTTAGCTCTTTTTAGTTAGTGCGGTCAGCTTCTTAATGGCAACTGCGTCTTTACCTGCGGGTCACGTTTTGTCTGGAATGTAGGTACAAGTCCCCCCTATCATCTTACAGACACTCCCTTTTTTGGCTAAAATCGTACCTAGTGCCATTGTATTTTGAAAAGTCATAGTCGAGGTAGGTTCTATTGGTCGACTAGTCGCTATAAGGCGTCCCTAGTATAACTTATAAGTCACTTTTAATTGTAATAAACATAATTAATCCAGTCAACATTTTATTTACCATAATAATCAGGAAAAAATTTTAAAAACTCATCAGGTACCCCCCTTGGCTGTCTGATGACGTCAACGTACACGTGTAGGTCAAAACTATCACCAGGAGCCTCTCTTCTCACTCTAGTGTACTGTTACAATGCTAGTAGTGTGCACAGGTACGCACGGATTGGGACTCCCTGATCTTCACCCACACCGTGTCCCTCCTGGAGATAGTCCTGATGGTGAACACGTCCAGGCCGCCTACCCTGACCCTACACTACCTAGTGACAAGACTGGAAAGAGCCGTCGTACCTATGCAGGAAACAAGGGTAGACCAACATGACAGGATAACTACCGAACACAGCAGAGTTGGATCAAGATAGAGTAACTATGGGGGGTAACCTCATTATCTTCAATGCCGTCTGACAGGATGTGGAAGAGCATAAGGGCTTTACTAAGGCACACTCCCCTGTCCAATTACTTTCCAGACATGATGTCACATTATTTTACCTGTGAAGTGTGTACCTTCGTTTACCTCATTCACTTCCGGTACCCTGTATCTGCAGATTACCTCATTCATGAGCTTCTGTGTGGTTATCTGCTCATTTACCTTAGTATCAGGGTGGGCCTCCAACCTGAAAAAGACTCGAGCAACAACAAGCACATATTCATACTCCCCAACAGGTGTGAGCTGAGTGTGGTCAAATTGGCAATCTCTGAAATGGGTAGAGTGGTCAAGGCAAGTGTTATATGGCCACCTTACTTCTGTCCGGACTCGCATATGGCAAAGATCATGCTAACTGGACAAATGATGCAGCAGCTACAGAGAACCTAGGCGTCACCCATTCTTGTTCAGTGTCGACGTCATCGCTGCTTTTGATTCTGTGTACCAGTTGGGCCATCATGGGGGATAGGGACCTCTGTAGGCAAGTTCTGTTGATTGTTCGCCATACGCCGTCCTGTTCTGTCGCTCCCGTCTTTTAGCCCATCTGCTTTCTTTCCTCGTTGACTTATAACTGTAAAGTCCTTGACATATCAAAGTCCAAGGTTTTATCAAAGTCCAAAGGTTTTATCAAAGTCCAAAGTTTTTATCAAAGTCCAAAGTTTTTATCAAAGTCCAAAGTTTTTATCAAAGTCCAAAGTTTTTATCACTGACTCATGCTGTCAGTATCTATTCTTCTTTCTTCCACGGCTTGAGGGCCGCTGCCTTTGCTGTGTTGTCGGCGAGGGTGTCATCTCTCGCTTCTCCATTGTAGAAATCGGTGTGAATTCTCCATTGCCAGGAGTAGGGTTTCCATGAGACTCTGCACCGCTGCACCATTCTTAATTGGCTGTCCTACTGAGATAACAAGCTGTCTGGCCTTCCATATTGGGCCATAATCATGAGCCATGCCAAATGCATACCAGGAGTCAGTGTAAAGGGTTGCCGTCTTACCTTCTACCACTCCACACGCCTCAGTGAGGGCCTCCGGTTCCGCTTCTTGCCCTGAGGCATGCGGAGGCAGAGCTTCTGCGTTTAGGACATCTTGTTGTGTGAGCTCTGCATATCTGGTTCGGAGTCATCAATCCTCACCCTGGTACCATCTACAAAAGAAAACTCAATATATGCATCATTAACAGTGTATTCTAATAACAGTTTTTGTCAGAATTTTTGTTGCACAGAATCCTAAAAAACTTAAAAAAATAGCTGATCTGTCATACTCAGATCACCTATGCCTCCCCTCCCCCGTTTGAACCGGAATACCTGATTAAAAGAAGAGTAGCCGGATTCAAGGTATTACAACATTGGGAAGAAATATTGGGGGAGGCATGGAAAGAGCACATTGTAGCCGGATCTAATAGGCCAGAGATAAGTGCTTGGGTTACACTTGCATGAGTATGTTCTGGGTGTCATTTGGGGTGTGGACCACCAGGGGGTAGTCCAATACCAACTTAGAAGATTTGTCAGCCATTGCCTGTACTGCTGCCACCGCACAAGCAGATGAGGGAGCTCCTCGAATCACTGGATCTAACCTCATGGCTGTGGTTGTCCTCTGTGCTTTTGTGTCAATACTGTCGTATGGGTGGCAGTATGAAACAAGGCCCAGAAAGGTGCGGAATTTGGCAACAGTGTATGTACAGGTATGGCCTGCAGAACTTGGTTAGTCTTTGGAGGCCTCCAGGCCTTACCGCCTTCTGCAAGAGAAATTAACAGTGAAATTGTGGCCGGTTGGCAGTTTTTTCAAAGCATCAGCACCTAACATGTGTGGCTGACCCTTCACCCCTTTTTTTCTTTTTTTTTTTTTTTTAACTAGGGGGATATTGTTTGACCCAGGGGTGTGTATCTGGGTCTCATATATATTATCATGGTGGGTATATTCAATTTCCCTATGCCTGTCTTGTGGGTGTCAGGAACCGTGGAAAGCTGAGTTTGAGACAGGAGGAAAAAACAAAACTTTTTCTTCTGGCTATCTATGATTCTTACCCCCTCCTTGGATAAGAGACGTGTTCTTGCATCATCTAGCTCCACCCCTCTGAATTTGGCTAATCACTTACTTCCTTATTCTCTCATTCAAGGTTGGCAGTCCTTGGATACACATCACAACCCAATAAAGATAAAGTCTTATGCATCACACAATTTACATTTTACAAATTACGGGTCAATCTGCCCTGTTCCTCCTATGGATACCTGGCCTTATCGTTACCTGCTTGTTTCCTATTCCTTGGCTTCTCTGCAGTTTCTCTTACTCCCTGTAGTTTATTTATTTATTTTATATTGTCTGCGAATGTACTTTACTGGTGCTGGGACGTTGTCAGGGCTAGTAACTTCCTCTTTTTAAAATCTCTCGCTCCCGTGACAGCCTAGCGACAGGATTACAAGGGAGAACGTGGCTACTTTTTACTTTTACAACAGTTTTTGTCCCAGACTTCCGGCGACTGGGCAGATGCAGTCTTAGATGCCGGGCATCTCCATCTGATTGGTAATGTACTGCAACTCTCTCTATTTACTAAACTGTTATATTGAACGCTGGTGTCTTTGGCCTGTGTTAATACAGACGCCATTTCAGCCCACCTTCTCTTCCTCTTTCTGACACTCAGGGAAATTCTAACGTCTAATGCATAAATCTTATGTTGTAACCTTACGGTCACAGCGGTGACCACCTAACATTGTATGTGGTTACAATTGAATTGGGGACTTGACAAACATAGATGTATTCTTAAGAGCCCCCTCAGGATGTGAGTGGCATATAACTTTTTACATTTGTATGACAGACGTATAGTTTATTTATTTATTACAGCACAGGAATTGCTTCACTTCTATTAAGAGTTATGGCACTTCCTCTTTTTAAATGAAGTTAGCAGCCTTTTTTTTTTTTTTCCTCTAAACACATTCAGTTAACCCTTTTTATACATTCACTTACGGGCACAAGCCTATACTTTCAACGTTTAACAATTCAACAGCAACACAGTCTAGTAGTCTGTCTTACTAGAAGGGATCCAATAATGCACATGTATCCTATAAAGTCCAAACCCACAGCGCGCCGCTGTGTACGGTGCATTAATCTTGGCTATAACCCAGCCAATGCGTTCTCATTGCCAACAATCCCTTCTTACAGTTGAGCAGGACTGATACTACTTCTATATGACAGACAAACAAACTATTCCTATATAACAACTCAGCAGGATTAGCTCTACACAACAGACAAGCACACTAACTTTATAAAACTGACAGGTAGGACGTTTTGAGCACACAGAAAGATTGCTTGATTAATCAATGATAACTTGACTCTCCACCCCTTCCACACGTTTCTGTAGGGTGTAAGAATTGACCTTGGTACATTGTTTGTTGCCTTTCAATTTTAATCATGGCTGCCAAATTCATGATTATAGAAGTCTCCTCAGATGCCGGACACAGTATGTCCCACCCTAGAGTCTCTAGCATTTCTGTCACTACACAGTTTATTGATCTACCCTCAGACGGAGGGATCTACTCGTGCACGTTTAAACGATAAACAAATATTTGCGGACCATCATCCTCAAACAGTGGACTGTAACCACAGCGGTGGGCGGGGTAGGAATTATTCTGACTACAGATCTCCCATCCGAGGGTACTTATCGTCAATAACAATCCTTTTTGGCAATTTGGGCAAGACATGGGTGGTATACCCACACAATTAGACAGACAAATAGACGGAGCACCAGTACGGCTGGTTTAGTCTAAACTGCCCCTCGGGATCCGGTCTGTCAGTTCCCTTTCTTCGAAAGCCTTTTACCAGACTTTACCGAAGTAGCGATATCTGCCCAGACGTTTGACGGCTTCCTGACCCTTAGGCTTTGTAACCAAACCGGACCAGAGCAGGAACACCTCAGCCAAACTACCCTCACAGGTCCCTTACTCTTAGGTTTTGTAACCAAACCTGACCCGAGTAATCGGGACACCTGCGCAGGGTCATCCTCCCCCTTAAGGCAATTCACTGACCTTGCCAACCGACCAGTACTCTCAAAACAACAGGCATGTAAACATTCCTTTTATATCTTATGACAGGTTCTTATCGAGTGATCGAGACAAAGAAATACCTGTCGTCGTGCGGATCCAAATCGTTCGGCCTTGACACGGCACATAGGCGAGCCTGAACTCAGCCACACAGGTATAGATAATTAATTTATCTTACCGTGTTCTGATGATATTTTGGGCCCACCAAGTCCAAGGTCGCATATGTCCATGTCTTCTGTCCGCACTCTATGGAACCTATCGATCACTCCCCGTACGCCCCACGTTGGGCGCCAGCTGTCGTGGCTTTCCTTTGTGGAACCACGGCTTACTCAATTTGGAATGTTTACACCCCTCCATATTAATTCTGAATTGATAATGCGCATAAGAAGTTTTCACACTGACACGAGGTTCAGCATGTATAGCTTCCTCAATTCTAACTTTAATGTTGGGCGTGTAGCCTCTTTTAAAGTTTAACATCTGGGCAGGTCAAAAGATTACATAGCTACAACGTATTGTTTAATTATTGGATAAGCATCTTGCAATTCTTCCATCCTCCGGTCATCTATGATTGGCCATCAGGTGGTGGATGAAATGACTGAGTTGTCTTAGGCCCACGTGTGGTTCCTTCGATATAATTGGGTTACATCATGAGTTAGTAATAGCATAGACCTCCCATGTTATTTGCATACGTTTCCAGTAAAATTGCTTGAGTAATTATTGCGGTAGCTGTTTCAGACTGCGGTTGTCCATGTCTGAGTTATACTGTCTTCCAAGTTGCAAAACAGATGGAAAATGTAACGTGTTTATACTATATATTATCTTGTCAGCGTTTTGAGAACAGAAGTTTCATAAGAGGATGGATTGCATATTGCGTAAATGTAAGGACAGAAGGCAAACATGACATTTGGTTATACAGAATGTTAAATTCACTAATGTCCACTACCAAAGGCTCAAAGTCCAAAATATAGAAATATTGGGTTTCCACTACAGAGGGCTGTAGGGAGGTGTATCCATCTGGGCAGTAGCCTGTGGATACGTAGGGGGCAGGGGCGGCAAATTGGGATACAGAGAATTAAAGGGATTATTTGGAGACATTGGTGGAGCGGCCGGGACGACAGGAGGGGCTAATGGAACCGTAGGGGTTTCCATGGGAACGTCTATTGGTGGCCGGGCCATAGGACAATAAACTAAAATGCCCTCGCCTCGGGACTCGGAGTCCCAGTGTTCGTCTTCTGCTGTTTTAGAGCAGTCCAGGATGGCCTTCATGCCCTTTTCCAAACCCTTATTTCTTATTTCCTTTCTATGCTTATCCTCATATTGTGACCAAAATTCATAATTGAATGTTCCCGCCTTCTTGAGGCCTATACGTTTGTAAACGTTATAGGCTTGTCTGCAAATGTCCTCCCCTTCTCTATCTTTAATTATTTCAATAGGAGTCTGATATGTCTTAATTTGTTCAGACCCCATGTTTGACCACTTCCAACTATTCTTCACTAAGTATACAGGACGTATATTTCACACAGTAAACTAAGATAATCACTGAGATTATCTGGGAACACACAGTTCCCTGTCCCGGAATAGATTTACAGAACTAAAACGTGGTCAACTTCAAACACTAGGATTCAGGGGAGACCAGACTTCGCCTCTTAGGGAACTTTTAGTAATATTATAACAGATCCAGAGTAACAATATGACTGCCAGAAATGAGACTATAACAATAACAATTATTTCAATCTCCAATACAGACAACATGACTCTTTAAGTCCCAATGAGTGAGTTCTTCCGTCTAGGACAGTTAAATGAACTCATTCACTCTAAAATATGGACGGGGCAGAAAATATATTGAAACAGGCAACAACTAACCTCTAGTCCGTTAGAGACACACAGATCTAAAGAATCCAGACTGTATAATAGTAAGACAAGCTCTTACCTTTACACCGGTGTTTGCAGTCTGGGGTCTCAGGATCCAGTGTCCACGTCAATGGGCCAGGAGTTTGTTTCAGTCTACTGGTTGCGATGTCCCGTAAAGATAAGCCCCGCCCCCTAGTTGGGCGCCAAAAACTGTCGGGGGTTAGCCTGCACAAACAGACTGGTCAGTGATGTTGTCCGTTTCCAAATTGACCTAGGTAGGAGCGCTCCTGAGAGACCATGCATAGACCTATACACACAGTATATGGTTGAAGCAATGAACTCTAAGTTTATTATTTGCATCGTCTTGGTTTTTATAGCCAGCCCCTCTCGCAGGATGGGACTTGTGGTTAAACAGGGAAAAACTCGTGATTTTACATTTGACAAAAAACTTATGACTTAACATTTGACTTAGACTTGTGATATATGACTTTTTAGAAATTGCTGATAACTCTCTGTGGTTAAGCCATCTCTTGCTAAACTGATGAACATCTGTTCTGGTGACTTTCCTGATTCCATTTAGGTCACACGTAGACCTTCATTGTAGACAGAAAACCACAGGCTTCTTCCTCAAAACAGTCATGAGTCCTCTTACACATGAAATATTTTGCAGTAATCAGCCTTATTGATTCAAATGGATTGCTAAGCAACATATATTAATTTCTTTTAGCCCCTATCATATAACATTATAAGTCTTTAAAATGTTCTACTTGGTTTAAAAGGCAAATTTTAAGCTAAATTGAGGTGATTGTTCAAACTTTTGTCAAGAACCATGATCAGTGGTGAAGTCGAGGCACGATCATATTACCATTGGTGAGGACTAGAGATGAGCGAGCACCAAAATGCTCAGGTGCTCGTTGCTCGAGTCGAGCTTTCCGCAATGCTTGAGGGTTCGTTTTGAGTAACGAACTCCATTGAAGTCAATGGGCGACCCGAGCATTTTTGTATATGACCGATGCTCGCTAAGGTTTTCATTTGTGCAAATCTGCGAAACCGACGAAAGTGATGGAAACGATACAGATATGGATAGGGCTGGCGAGGGGCAACATGCTGGGCTACATCTCAGGTTCCCAGGTCTCACTATTAAGCCACAATAGCGGCAAGAGTGGGCCCCCGCCCCCAACAATTTTTACTTCAAACAAACCCTCATTAGCAAGGCACACCTTAGCTAAGCACCACACTACCTGCAACAAAGCACAACCACTTCCTGCAGGACACACCGCTGCCACTTCTCTTGGGTTACATGCTGCTCAACCCCCCCCCCCCCCCCGCACGACCCTGTGTCCAATGGGAACTACATGTGTCCACACACTACTCATTCTGTTTGGGTGTCGTATACCTCATCGACAATGCAAGGGGTAAAACACCTGCATTCTGCACCCTACCCAAGTCTGTCAGTGTTTTGGGGACAGACAGGTAAAACACCTCAATGGGAAGTCTGTGTGCACTCACAGCATGGGTGGCCCCCAGGAACCCACAGATGGTAACATAAAGAAATCCCATTGCAGTGCCCCGGATAGCTGAGGTTACGTGATAGAAAATACATGTTGGCTTTGGCCCACATGCTATGCCCTAGACATTCGTGGTTTCTTTAAAAGTGCCAGGCAGGTACAACTCCGCTATGGCAAGTCTGTGTGCACCCGCAGCATGGGTGGCTAGCACTAACACACAGACGGTACAGAAAAAAATCCCATTGCAGTTCCCCCGGATAGCTGTGGTTGCATGAGAGGAAATACATGTTGGCTTCGGCCCACACTCCATGCCCTAGTCAGTCTGTTTTTTTTAAAAAGTGCTAGGCAGGTACAACTCTGCTATGGCAAGTCTGTGTGCACCCGCTGCATGGGTGGCAAGCAGGAACACACAGACGGTACAGAAAGAAATCCCATTGCAGTGCCCCAGATAGCTTAGGTAACGTGAGAGGAAATACATGTTGGCTACAGCCCACACGCCATGCCCTAGACATTCTGTTTTTTTTTAAAGTGCTAGGCAGGTACAACTCTGCTATGGCAAGTCTGTGTGCACCCGCTGCATGGGTGGCTAGCAGGAACACACAGACGGTACAGAAAGAAATCCCATTGCAGTGCCCCGGATACCTGAGGTTACGTGATAGAAAATACATGTTGGCTTTGGCCCACACGCCATGCCCTAGACATTCGTGGTTTCTTTAAAAGTGCCAGGCAGGTACAACTCCGCTATGGCAAATCTGTGTGCACCCGCAACATGAGTGGCTAGCAGGAACACACAGAAGGTACAGAAAGAAATCCCATTGCAGTGCCCCAGGTAGCTGCGGTTGCGTGGGAGAAAATACATGTTGCTTGCAGGCCCACACGCCATGCCCTAGACATTCAGGTTTTTTTTTAAAAGTGCCAGGAAGGTACAACTCTGCTATGGCAAGTCTGTGTGCACCCACAGCAGGGGTGGAAAGCAGGAACACACAGACCCCAGGAACATTTCATTAGCAGAAGTATAGGCAGATCCCTGTAACATTAATGTAGCAGCACTATTGGCAGACCCCTGTAACATTTGTGTAGCAGCAGTATATGCAGACCCCTATAACATTTTTGTAGCAGCAGTATGGGCAGACCCAGTACCATTTCTGTAGAAGTAAAGGCAGACCCCAGTAACATGTCTGTCGCCACTGTATATGCAGACCCCAGTAACATTAACGTGGTGGAGGTTATAGTCAGACCCCACTAACATTTCTGTGGTAATGGTATAGACAGAGCCGAGTAATATTTCTGTGTAACAGTATAGGCAGATCCCAGTAACATTTCTGTAGTAGAAGTATAGGCAGACCCCTGTAACATTAACGTCGCAGCTGTATTGCCAGACCCCAGTAACATCCTTGTGGCAGCAGTATAGGCAAACCCCTGTGAAATTAACGTGGCAGCAGTATAGGCAGACCCCAGTAACATCTTTGTGGCAGCAGTATAGGAAGACCCCTGTAACTTTCTTCTAGCAGAAGTATAGGCAGGCAGACCCCAGTAAAATTTCTGTAGTAATAGTATAGGCCAACCTCTGAAACATTGGGATACCATGAGCGTAGGCGAAGGCCGGAAAAATTAGTTGGATAAGAGTGTAGGCGTGGGCCCCAAAAATTTGTGTACCAAGAGTACAAGTATACTCAAGTGTGCAAAATTTATCAACCGAGAGGGCAGGTGAAACCCATAAACATTTTTTTAAAGATACAGCTCACTGTTGCTTAATTTGTAACAGAGCCTGGTGGCAGCCCTGTCAAAAGAATTGGTTCATGTTACAGTCTCAATACGTTTATAACATTGTTAAAAAAATTGGTAAATGTAGATGAGCCTTTTGGGCCGCAGAAAAATTGGCAGTTCAGCTCGATGACATGTTGTTTCTGGAGGAGGAGTAGCAGGAGGAGGAATAATGTCAGAGACAGATTGACAAAGCTAAATGCCCTGTTTTACCAGTGTCAGAGAAGAGTGATTTTATCTGCGGTTGCAGCGAAAAGAATCTTTAGGTTCCGCTGCTCTCCGCTGGTGGAGAAGAGAAGTCTGAGGAAATCCAGGCTTTGTTCATCTTTATGAGTGTAAGCATGTCGGCACTGGCAGTTGACAGGCTTGTACGCTTGTCCGTGATGATTCCCCCAGCTGCACTAAACACCCTCTCTGAGAAGACGCTAGTGGCATGGCAAGCCAGCACCTTCAGGGCATACAGCGCAAGTTCGTGCAACGTGTCCAGCTTTGACACCCAATAGTTGTATGGAGCAGAGGCATCACGGAGGACAGTAGTACGATTGGCTACGTACTCCCTCACCATCTTTTTACAGTGCTCCCGCCGACTCAACCTTGACTGGGGAGTGGTGACGCAGTCTTGCTGGCGAGCCATAAAGCTGGCAAAGGCCTTGGAGAGTGTTCCCCTGCCTGCGCTGAACATGCTGCCTGATCTCCGTGCCTCCCCTGCTACTTGACCCTCGGAACTGCGCCTTCTGCCGCTAGCGCTGTCAGATGGGAAGTTTACCATCAGTTTGTCCACCAGGGCCCTGTGGTATTGCATTACTCTCGTACCCCTTTTCTCTTCGGGAATGAGAGTTTAAAGGTTCCTCTTATACCGGGGGTCGAGAAGGGTGTACACCCAGTAATCCGTAGTGGCCAGAATGCATCCAACGAGAGGGTCACGAGAAAGGCAGCCTAACATGAAGTCAGCCGTGTGTGCCAGGGTACCAGTACGCCAGACATGGCTGTCCTCACTAGGAAGATCACTTTCAAGATCCTCCTCCTCCTCGTCCACAGGTCATACACGCTGAACAGATGGGAGGCAAGCAGCATGGGTACCCTCAGCAGTGGACCCAGCTGTCTCTACCCCCTCCTCTTCATGCTCCTCCCCCTCCTCCAAAACGCACTGAGATATAGACATGAGGGTGCTCTGACTATCAAGCGACATACTCTCCCGTCTCCTGTTCTGACCGCAAAGTGTCAGCCTTTAGGCTTTGCAGCCATCATGTTTTTGAAAGCCTCCATTTCCACAAGCCTGCACGGCAGCATCTCCAGGCTGATCAATTTCGCGATGTGCACGTTTAAAGCTTGAGCGTGCGGGTGCGTGGAGGCATATTTGCGCTTGCGCTCCAAGGCTTCCGCTAGCGACAGCTGGATGCTGCGCTGAGAGACATTGCGGGATGGGGCTGAGGACACCGGAGGCGAGGGTGTGGGTGCAGGCCAGGAGGCGCTCGTGCCTGTGTCCTGAGAGGGGGGTTAGATCTGAGTGGCAGTTGGGGCACAGGGGAAGAGGCAGTGGTGCGACCCGGAGGCGGAGAACAGCCTTCGTCCCACCTTGTGGGGTGCAGCAAGGAGGAGCAGCAGCGAGAGGATTCAGGGTTGCAGCAGTGGACGGCGTTGAAGAGTGGGTTGTCGATACATTGCTGGATGCATTTTCCTGCTATCCACGATAGGGCCTGCTCACACTGCTCATTTTGTAATAAAGGTCTACCACGTGGACCCATAAATTGTGATATGAAGCTGGGGACCCCAGAAACTTGCCTCTCTCCTAATCCCGCAGCAGCCGGCTGCGATTCACCTGGACCAGGAACTCGGCCTGTACCCACACCCTCACTTGGACCTCCGCGTCCTCGCCTGCGTCCACGGCCACGTCCTCTAGGCCTACCCTTACCCCTCAGCATGGTGTATTTCGAATACAGCAGACACAGAGCATGGTAAGAAAATTAGGCAATTATTTGCCTGCACTTGGAGACTGACAGCGGTTATGTTACACACACTGTAGGCCAAAAAAATTATACGCTAGGCTGCAGAAAGGCCTAGCTGGCTAATAGTGAGCCACTACAACTCCTAGCAGCCACCCAGTAAACTGCACACGTGCACAGGTAGCCCTAAGCAGGAGCTTTTTTGGGGTACTTGTTAACAGGATTCTACACTAGCACTGTCCCTGCCTGACAAGTACTGCCCCTATACTCTGTATAATTGACTGCAGACTGAGAACGCAATACTCTCCAGAGCCCAAGATGAAAAAAAAAATGGCGCAAAACTGCTCCTAGCAGCCACAACAGTAATGCACACGGTAAGATGTGGCCCTAAGAAGGACCGTTGGGGTTCTTGAAGACACTGACAGTAGCCTAACACTCTCCCTATAGCAGAAACTGCAGAAACAGCACTCTACCTAATCTTTGACGTGTGTCTGAGGCGAGCAGCGGGCGGGACTGCTTTATATACTCGGCGGTCACTTGATCTCGCCAGCCACTCACTGCAGGGGAGTGGGATAGGGCTGGAACATCACAGGAGGAAGTTGTAATGCCTTCCTTGTGTGTCAATTGACCAGGAAATGGCGCAAAACATGCAGGGAAGGAAATGGAATTGACTTGAGTACCGCATGGTGCTCGTCTCGAGAAACGAGCATCTCAAGTATCCTAGTACTCAAGTGAGCATCAAGCTCGGACGAGTACGTTCGCTCATCTCTAGTGAGGACCCATTAGAAACAGGTGGAAAAGCTGTGCTCCAGAGCAATTTGAGAATTTCCAGCTGTTTTGAATCTATAACTCCTTGTATGCCATCATAATAGAGACTGATGATGATTATCCGTTCATGTATCAATGTTCTCTATGCATTTTTGTCTTTCACGGCTTCTTTCAATTCTTCGATTGACATATTTGTCGTGGCCTTGATTGTATTTAGCTGTCTTGTTCTTTGTAGAGATGAACGAGCATGCTGGGAAAAGGCAGTTACTCGAGCGAGCATCGCTCTTCTCGAGTAACTGCATTCTCGTCCGAGCAGGCTCAGGGGGAGGGCATGGGTGACCAAGGGGGATCTCTCTTACTCTTCCCCCCGCTCCCCACGGCGCCCCCCACCCCCACCCGCCGCCACTCCGTGCCTGCTCGGACGGAAATGCAGTTACTTGAGAAGAGCGATGCTCGCTCGAGTAACTGCCTTATCCGAGTGTGCTCGCTCATCTCTAGTTCTTTGTCATCCTGATCTTCTCTTTCCACTGCCAAGCATCAGTACTCTTTCCAGTGAGTTAGCATGCATCACATGTCCAAAAAAGAAGAGCTGCTGTTTAATGATTTTGCCTTCTAGTGACATTTTTGGTTTGGCACAATCTAACATCACCTTTTGTCTCTCAAAGTCCAACCTCAGGTCCTCGTCATGAGAGACGGGCAACAGTCAAGTAGGGGACTGACTGACAGGGCGAAGTACGGTGGCCACAATGGTAGCCATGAAGGCCTCTCAGGACACTCGAATAACGAGGCCCTGGTAAAGGCCGGGCAGCAGTGGTTCCTTCCTTGCTGAAGGTGGATACAACTCCTAGTCAAGGCAAATGGCAACAGCATGCAACAGTGAAGGGCCTAGTACCAATAAGCTTGTGAAATGGGCTTTATTACTGCGCTTCCCGTCACCCCCTGTCCCAAGGTGACAAAGTATCCAGGGACTCTTGATCAAAAAACAATGGCTAGCACTTCAAGCACCAGGGTAAGAGCCCCTGACAACCCAAATTCCTGTTACCAACCAGCACCTCACAGTGCACGCTGTTCAGCGTGCATGGGCTGTAGAGGAGGAAGAGGAGGATGATGGGGAGGAGGATACTGAAAGTCATCTTCCTAGTGAGGACAGCCATGTCTTGTGTACTGGTACCCTGGAACACATGGCTGACTTCATGTTAGGCTGTGTTTTCCGTGACACTCGCGTTAGACGCATTCTGGCCAACACGGATTACTGGGTGTACACCCTTCTCGACCCACGGTATAAGGAGAACCTTTCCACTCTCATTCCCGAAGAGGAAAGGGGTACGAGAGTGATGCAATACCACAGGGGCCTGGTGGAAAAAGTGATGCTAAACTTCCCATCTAACAGCGCTAGTGGCAGAAGATGCAGTTCCGAGGGCCAAGGAGCAGGCCAGGCGCGGGGATCAGGCAGCATGTTCAGCGCAGGCAGGGGAACGCTCTCCAAGGCCTTTGCCAGCTTTATGGCTCCCCAGCAAGACTGTGTCACCACTACACAATCAAGGCTGAGTCGGAGGGAGCACTGTAAAAAGATGGTGAGGGAGTACGTAGCCAATCGTACCACCATCCTCTGGGATGCCTCTGCTCCATACAGCTATTAGGTTTCAAAGCTGGATACGTGGCACGAACTTGCGCTGTACGCCCTGGATGTGCTGGCCTGCCCTGCCGCTAGTGTCTTGTCAGAGAGGGTGTTTAGTGCAGCTGCGGGAATCATTACGGATAAGCGTACCTACCTGTCAACTAACAGCGCGGGCATGCTTACCCTCATAAAGATGAACAAAGGCTGGATTTCCCCAGACTTCTCTTCTCCAGTGGTGGAAAGCAGCGGATCCTAAAGATTCTTTTCGCTGCAACAGAGAAAAATGCATCCTCTATCACCACAAAAAAGGGGGGAAATAGCTTTGTCAATCACTCTCGGATATTATTACTCCTCCTCCTACTCCTCCTGCTAAAACAGCGTGTTATCACGCTAAACTGCCAATTTTTCCATGTGGCCCAAAAGGCTCTGTTTAAAAGTTTTTTACAATTTTTCAAAGTTTCAAAAGTATTACTTTAATAGAAACCAATTTTTTTCGCAGGGCTGCCTCCAGGCTCTGTTACAATTGCGGTTGAGCAATTTTTCAGGGGTGCACTTGTACTCTTGGTACACCAATTTTTCTAGCCCTTGCCTATACTGTTAACTAACTAATTTTTCCGGCCTTCGCCTACACTCATGGTACACCTATGTTTCAGGGGTTCACCTATACTTTTGCTTCAAAAATGTTACTGGGGTCTGCCTATACTTTTGCTACAGAAATGTTACTGGGTCCCCCTATGCAGTTTCTACTGAATGGTTGAGCGGTTCACCTATACTTTTGCTACAGAAATGTTACAGGCGTCCGCCTATACTCTTGGTACAAAAATGTTACTGGGGTCCGCCTATACTTATACTACAGAAATGTTACTGGGGTCCGCCTACACCTTTTCTACTGAATGGTTTGAGGGGCCCGCCTATGCTTTTGGTACAGAAATGTTACTGGGGTCCAACTATACTCTTGGTACAGAAATCTTACAGGGGGTTCGCCTATACTTTTACTAAAGAAATGTTACTGGGCTCCGCCTATACTCTTGCTACAGAAATGTTACAGGAGTCTGCCTATACTTTTGCTACAAAAATGTTACAGGGGTCTGCCTACACCTTTTCTACTGAATTGTTTGAGGGGTTCGGCTATACTCTTGCTACAGAAATGTTACTGGGGTCCGACGATACTTCTGCTACAGAAATGTTACTGGGGTCCGCCTATACTCTTGCTACAAAAATGTTACTGGGGTCCGCCTATACTCTTGCTCTAGAAATGTTACTGGGGTCTGCCTACACCTTACACAGACACCACCCCCGAGCACGCTAGGACAAGAATGCAATTATTCGAAAAGAGTGAAGCTCGCTCGAGTAACTGATTTATCTGAGTGTGCTCGCTCATCTCTTATGATAACTGATAACGTAGGTATGCTTTCTGATTATTTCACTTGGATTTGATTATCTTTCTTATACAATTTTTAACATCCTTATTTCTGATGCTGTAGATGATGGGATTCAACATTGGCATTCCCGCCGTATAGAGAAGAGATAGAGTACGATCTATCTCTAGAGAATGAGAAGATGGAGGCTGAAGATACATGAACATAAGGGTTGCATAATAGAAGGTGAGGACAGTAAAGTGAGAGCTGCATGTAGAAAACGCTGCTTGTCTTCCTTGTGAGGAACGGATCTTCAAAATGCTGGAAATTATATAAACATAGGAAATCACATTCAAAGTTAAAGACCAAAAAATAATGATCACAGATGCTACATACATCATTATCTTATTAAGCCAAGGATCCTTGCAGGACAGTCTTAAAATGGGAGGTATTTCACAAAAGAAATGGTTGATAATATGAGTCTTGCAGAATGAAAGTCCGATAAAGGTAATGGATACATGTATAGAGGAGTTTACAACAGCAAAAGTCCATGGTATTAGGGCTAAGATAACACAAAACCTCATATTCATAATACTGCTATAGTGCAATGGCCTACAAATGGCTACAAATCTATCATAAGCCATGACGGTAAGTAAGAGGCATTCTGATACCCCACCTACCAATGAGAAGAACATCTGGAAAGCACATCCAGTCACTGAGATACTCTTGTCTGTGGATAAAGTATTTTTGAGGATAACGGGCACTACAGTGGTGGATACAAAGATGTCAATGATAGAGAGATTACACAGGAAGAAGTACATAGGTGTGTGTAAGGTCGGGCTGATCCTCACTGTAATAAGAAGAAGACCATTTCCTAACAATGCATTAATGTATACCAACA
This sequence comes from Eleutherodactylus coqui, assembly GCF_035609145.1. Lineage (NCBI taxonomy): Eukaryota > Metazoa > Chordata > Amphibia > Anura > Eleutherodactylidae > Eleutherodactylus > Eleutherodactylus coqui. The sequence goes on from NC_089842.1 coordinate 237,974,515, forward strand.
GTAATAAAAGGAACCCTAAAACTTGAAGGTGAGAAACAGTAGATAATCCAAGCAGGAAAAACCGAAATGGAACAGTTTGGTTGGAGTTCTCCATAGAAAAACCCAGAACCTTCAACAAAGGACAAAGTTGAAGATTGTTAAGTAGTTTGAATTAACTTGGAATATTTGTATATTGAGAAGTACCCCACATACAAAACTAGTACAGACAACCAATCAGATCACTGTGTTCAAACTCTAAGGTACATGAGAACTAAAATGTAATTCCTTGTCTTTGAGAACGACTCCACTATTTTATGTTTCTACTGTTTTTTTTATAAGAGCCTCAATGTTTTATCCTTAGATTATTGACTGTCCTTGTCATTCATCTAGAGATGTGTTAAACATGATTTTTAAGAATTGTTGGTAATTTTTTAAAAAAAATTTCGGTCACAACAGGTATGTAAAAAGAATAAACCTAAAATCCTGAATTTTTAAAGTGATCACAGAGCCTAATAATAGGCAGATACTTCTTGATATCTGTAGAGAAGACTTTTCAGAAGTCACCTCACTAATATCACAGGCAGGATTACACTGAGAGGTAATACCTTTATGTAGATAACACAGAATCAAGCATTAGCAATAGATGACCAGCTGTGACAATCTACTCCTTCCCTGCAAAATGACCTCTTCACCGGTCACAGAGCATGCCTAGAACAGTCTCCCATACAAGCCAATGGTTTCCCTCTTGTCTATTGTGTGAGTCATCCATGAGACTTCTGTAAAAGTACATCATATCTAAATGCTCTAAATGCCGTTTTTTGTTGGTTTGATAAGATAGTCACTTCCATAGTCACATATAGACTATAGAATAAAAAATATATAACTAATACAAAAAATGTTGCTGATATAGTCCCTCTAAAGCGCTACAGTCATAATAAAAGCCCATTTTTAACCGTTGAAATATGTTTAGTATGTTAATCCAAAATATACAAAGACTTCAACAGAATGCGGCTTCCAAAAATTTGGGGATGTAGCTGACATATTATTGGAGCACTTGTTCATAGTTCGCACATTTCTTGAAAAATCTAATACAATTTTGACTTAAACTTACAAACAACAAGGAAAAGAATTGGCACTTTTTACATAGACATGTTTGAGTTGAATGTAGATATTTAAAGAGATCACGAATATTGCAAGGTACCGGCCGTGGCCCTAATCAGAGAGCTCCATTCAAACAGTCAGACAGAGAGCCAAACACCAAAAGTCTAATATTGATGTCCCATCATTGATAATAATCATATCTTAAGTAAATAATAACCTTTTTCATTTGTTATATTATGTCTTCCTTTTGCAGTTTTGGTTTTTACCAACTTTAAGACCCTCAGATTATTAGTCCACCAATGGAGTGGCTAATTCATATTAGTATAATAAACTATTCACTGTGACAGAGGGGTTCTTGTCTTTTACTTACTATTTCACTGGAAAGGACCCGTTATAGAAATATTTTTAATGCATTTAAAAAATAACTTTTATTTATTCTGTTAAAATTGGAGCCCGCTAACAAACACTTATAACAACACAACCTTTATGATACCTCTTATAATTTGCATATGCACTAAGAATTAAGTCCTAGTATTATGTATAGACTTAGATTCTTTACTTAATAGAGGTATCGATTAATGAAGCCACCAAAAACTGGTCTGCTGTAATACCAATATAGTCTCAATCACATTCTGTTCTCTGATTGGCCGAGTTGTTCCAAAAATTGTTTAACAATCTTGGCCTTACTGCTAAATAAAGCGATGGAATTTTCTTCAATAAAGTATCAGAAATCTAGTATGAGTGTTCCTAAATCCACATAGTGGACAGTTTGCAAAGTGCATTTGTAACAGATTTTTACAATTTGTGCACATACACATCAACCTCCCAAAGTCGCCGCGTTTCCTCAGCCGCTTCTAAATTGTGGCTGATTCCTCAGGATAAAGGAGTGAAAGATTTTTTATTTAAATATGTAGGTCCACTCTGAAGATAAATCAAGATAAGGATCAATCAGGGTACAAATCTCCCTTCTATAAGATACTCTTTTAGTGGTATATCAAGTATGATCTCAATTTTAATGGTATACTTTTGATAGTATGTGAGTTACAGACGGGACATTGATGGTTAACACTGTGCATGATAGAAATATTTGAGGCCAGCTCAGAAATTTAGAGGCCAAGCATTATTCAACACTGAATAATGCGTGATGGTAAATTATATCCTTAGTATGGTATTAGAAGTAGCTTTTATTGCTGCTTGTTTTGAGCCTAGGGTGCCACTTAGGATGGTTATAAATATAGAGTGTCTAAAAACTAGGACGCAAGGCTTAGCATACTTCTCCTATCATTAGCGCACACTAACATGCATACATTGAGAGCATCATATGCCGTAGTATGCTTTGTTGTTAGTGTGATAATTCAGGTATTTAGGCCGCTGAGCTATCAATATGAATGCTAGTAGTTCAATTGGGATATCTCAGCTTAAGATACTGATTTACTTCAAACTGATGTGTCACTTAAAGGGGTTGTCCCGCGCCGAAATGGGTTTTTTTTTTTTTGCATAGGCCCCCCGTTCAGCGCAGCACAAACCCAAGGGATGTGTTGAAATTTAAAAAAAAAATTTTGCTTACCCGCATCCCCTCTCTGCAACTTCTTCCTTCTTTTCCTCCAAGATGGCCGCCGGGATCTTCACCCAGGTCTTCTCCCATGGTGCACCGTGGGCTCTGTGCGGTCCATTGCCGATTCCAGCCTCCTGATTGGCTGGAATCGGCACACATGATGGGGCGGAGCTACGTGATGACGCTTAGAAGGGGGCGGAGCCAGAACGCCGCTCGTGCCCGGACCGACCAGAAGGGAGAAGACCCTTCTGCGCAAGCGCGTCTAATCGGGCGATTAGGCGCTGAAATTAGACAGCACCATGGAGACGGGGACGCCAGCGCAGGGAAGGTAAGTGAATAACTTCTGTATGGCACATATTTAATGCACGATGTTTATTACAAAGTGCATGTATATGGCCATACAGAAGTGTTTAACTTAACCTGTCATCGCGGGACAACCCCTTTAAGGTGATAGGTGGCTGGATACTAAAGTATATATATCATTAACATAGTCGTTAGCAAACACTAGCACAGATGCACTTAAGGTCTTATGCACAGTAGTATGCTACGTTATCAGTGGTGTCTCGTAAAGACACCACTTAGGATCGCTACAAGGTGGTAAAAGCTTAGAGTGTAGAGCCTGATAACGCCCTCCAAGACCTGTCTGTCAGATTACTGTGTGACATTGATCCTAGCGGACATATGCTAATGTGTGTGAATGCTTGGAGGGCGTTATCAGGCTCTACTCTCTAAGCTTTTGCGATCCTAAGTAGTGTCTTTTTGGTTCTAAAAAACAGCATTTAAAGCCAGGATATTGTAATCGAGCGATTACATCTAGCTCTCTTACAGGCTTTCAAAAATGCATAAAGTGTCTCACCTCTGCTTCTGCCCGTTGATCCATCTGTTTTGTGTGTAAGGAGATTATACTCACATTCCATATGCCACTCGGTCCGGTGGCCTCTTTAAGCGATAAATAGTAGATGCAGGGAAGTCCGGAATCTCAGAGTATAATCCTTACTTTATTTAATACATGCTTAAAGCAATCAGGCACGCAAACAGCGAAGAACGCGTTATAGCCTTACGGCCTTGTTCCCATCAATGCTACACATTGCTGCCCATCCTTAAAGGGGTTGTCTCGTGAAATCAAGTGGGGTTATACACTTCTGTATGGCCATATTAATGCACTTTGTAATATACATAGTGCATTAATTATGAGCCATACAGAAGTTATTCACTTACCTGCTCCGTTGCTAGCATCCCCGTCGCCATGGATCTGTCTAAATTCGCTGTCTTCTGGCGTTTTTAGACGCGCTTGCGCAGTCCAGTCTTCTCCCTGGTGAATGGGGCCGCTCGTGCCGGAGAGCTGGTCCTCGTAGCTCCGCCCCGTCACGTGTGCCGATTCCAGCCAATCAGGAGGCTGGAATTGGCAATGGACCGCACAGAGCCCACGGTGCACCATAGAAGACCCGCGGTGCATCGTGGGTGAAGATCCCGGCGGCCATCTTGGTAAAGGAAGAAAGAAGTCGCCGCAGCGCGGGGATTCGGGTAAGTAATAAACTTTTTTTTTTGTAACCCATCCCTTGGGTTTGTCTCGCGCCGAACGGGGGTCCTATTGAATAAAAAAAAAACTGTTTCGGCGTGAGACAACCCCTTTAAATGCTAAAAACTAATTCACTCTCATTAAAACAACATCTGATGTTTTAACCGCCTCGTTAACAAAGCACATGTTAGTTCCCTTCCCTTAGAACATTCATTTAAATGCTTTGTAAATGCAATCAACTATTTCATTGTTAGTATCATATTCAGAAACATAAATAACCAAATTCATACAAAAAACTATTATCGTGGCAGCAAGCTATTATAACTGTAGACTTTTCCTTTTCCTTCCATTGCCCTAGATGGTTTTATTCTAAATATCTATTGTTCTTTCTCATTTACATACAATTATAATATTATACGATTGTTTCCACATTATTGCATATTTTTAACTTTTGTTCTTACTTTGATTTTTTAAATGCTTGCAAGCCGCATGCGGTCCCGCTATTACTTCTATGTTTAACCCAAACAGAACAACAGACCTTTGTATTTACACTGACAGGATGAGATGAGACTAATTATCAATGTAAGTGTTGACAGTAAAAAGAAAAAAATGTATTGTTAATGTGTATAATAAATAATAAATGAGATATCATTGAATGAAATGTTTAAAAAAAACACAAACAATACACAATAAGAATAAATACAGTAAGGGTCAATGATAATGGTATTAGATTGATTCATGCAAAACAGGTGAAGCAGTCTTGATGGAAAAGGAATGTAATCCTAACTAGTCCGAACAATCTAAAAGGGGGCATATAATAAATACATTTTATGAATAAGATATAAAGGGTTAAAAAAAGAGTAGTTTGGATAATAACAAAAAGAGAAGAAAATAATACACAAGATTGCATTCTCAAAAATGTATGTATCGTGGAGTAGCATAGAATGTATATACATATACATATATTTAAGCATACAAAAAGCCGCATATAAGAAGCTGCTCATAGAATTTAATATAAATTAATCATATCAACTCTGAGTGAGAGTACAACGAGGAAATATTCAAAACATAAGAAAAAAGAAAGGAAAGAAAGGATATGTAAGGAAAAAAATAAATTGTGCACGGCAGAAGAGAAACTAGAAATAGTAAGCTGACAGCTGATAGGATGCATCTACCCCAATGATGGTACAGAAGGGAAGAATGCTTAAGGTGTAAAACAAAGTAAAAGAAAGAAAAAGATAATGAATGGCAGCGCATATAATTAGGACTGTACAAACTAAAGTAGAAAGCAAGTGCCCAGAGGCATGGAGATAATGAAAGACATCAGGAGTCGGTGATAACAGGTATCACTCACAGCCCTGTGAATTCAGATCGGAGGGCATACTTTGCATAGTGTGTAATTACAAAATGCAGTTTTGTGCACCTTTGGCAAAAATGGGATATATCAGAAAGGATAAACTGAAATCAATGAGATGCTCTTGCACACTTTCATTTAATGATCGAGCGGGCTCCAATTTTAACAGAATAAAAAAAAAGTTTTTAAATGTATTAAAAATATTTCTCTAGCGGGTCCAGTGAAACATTAGTATAATAATAGTCATTTTTAACAATAAAATTAAAGAATGCAATTCTTGAAAGTGAATTTTCCTTAATTATTGGTTGCATACATTTATTGCTTGCTGTAATATATCTACTGTTGTCTGCGTTGATGGAGTGGCCTGCTCTCTATGATTGCAGAGCAAATGAGCATTAACATGACCGTGCTATTTATTAGGTATCACAGACATCTTCCTTCTTCATGTAATTGAGTGGTTGGAGAATTCATACAATGTTCAAAGCTCCCAGTGGTCATTATGTGTCTCCCGACATCTACCTACCTTGTAGCTTTTTTTTAACCACGTAAAAATAATTCATGAAAGTTTAATAAACTGTTTAACAATTTCAAGATATTATTTGCTTATTTTTCTGGTTCTAAGGTATTTACTAGAGATGACCGAGCACACTGGTCCGAGCTTGATGCTCGTTCGAGCATTAGGGTGCTCGAGATGCTCGTTACTTGAGACGAGCACCACGCGGTACTCGAGTCAATTCCATTTCCTTCCCCACATGTTTAGCGCCATTTTCTAGCCAATAGACATGCAGGGAAGGCATTACCACTTCCTCCTGTGATGTGCCAGCCCTATGCCACCCCCCTGCAGTGAGTGGCTGGCGAGATCAAGTGACCGCTGAGTATTTAAAGCGGTCCTGCCAGCGGCTCGCCTCAGACACACACTGGGAGAGATTAGGGAAAGTGCTGCTGAGATAGGAAAAGTGGTAGTGTAGGATTCCTGTCTTCAAAAACCCAAACGGTCCTTCTTAGGACCACATCTGACCGTGTGCATTACTGTTGTGGCTGCTGGGAGCAGTTTTGCACAAAATTATTTCATCTCGGGCTGTGCAGGGCATTACAGCTATAGCGTTCTCAGTCTGCAGTCAATTATACACAGTATAGGGAAAGTGGTGCTGAGATAGGGACAGTGGTAGTGTAAGATCCTGTCTACAAGAACCCCAACGTCCTTCTTAGGGCTACCTCTGACCGTGTGCATTTTACTGGGTGGCTGCTGGGAGTTGCAGTGCTTAACTATTACGCAGCTAGGCCTGTTTGCAGCTTTCTGAATAATTTTTTTCTGGTTGCAGTTTGCTTTACAATACCGCTCTCAGCGTGAAAGTGCACGCAAATAATTCCATAATTATTTACACCGGTCTGTGTCTGCAGTGAATTATACGTACAGCGTACGGCCAACACAGCCACTTGTAGAGGGAAAGTGATATAGACAGTATACAGCCTGTATTCTTTTTAAAACAAAAAAACTAAAAAACCTTAGTTGGGCTGCATCTCACCGTCTGCATTTTACTGGGTGCCAGGTGGGAGTTGTAGTGCTTCACTATTTCACAGCTAGGCCTGTTTGCAGCCTTCCGTATAAATTTTTTCTGGCTGGAGTTAGCGTTACAATATTGCTGTCAGCGTGGAAGTGTACGCAAATTCCATAATTTTTTACACCGGTCTGTGTCTGCAGTGAATTATACGCACAGCCCAGGGCCAACACAGCCACTTTTAGAGGGAAAGTGCTATAGACAGTATACAGCCTGTATTCTTTTTCGAACAAAAAAAATACAGCTCCTACGTTGGCCTGCATCTCACCGTCTCCATTTTGCTGAATATCTTCTGGGAGTTGTAGTGCTTCACTATTTCACAGCTAGGCCTGTTTGCAGCCTTGCGTATTTTTTTTTTCTGTCTGAAGTTAGCGTTACAATACCGCTCTCAGCGTGAAAGTGTACGCAAATAATTCCATAATTATTTACACCGGTCTGTGCCTGCAGTGAACTTAACGCACAGCGTAGGGCCAACACAGCCACTTTTAGAGGGAAAGTGATATACACAGTATACAGCCTGTATTCCTTTTCAAACCAAAAAAAAAACAGCCCCTTCGTTGGGCTGCATCTCACCATCTCCATTTTGCTGGGTGCCTGCTGGGAGTTGTAGTGCTTCACTATTTCACAGCTAGGCCTGTATGCAGCCTTCCGTAAAATATTTTTCTGGCTGGAGTTAGCGTTACAATACCGCTGTCAGCGTAAAAGTGTACGCAAATAATTCCATAATTTTTTACATCGGTCTGTGTCTGCAGTGAATTATACGCACAGCCCAGGGCCAACACAGCCACTTTTAGAGGGAAAGTAATATAGACAGTATACAGCCTGTATTCTTTTTCAAACAAAAAAAAAAATACAGCTCCTTCGTTGGCTTGCATCTCACCATCTCCATTTTGCTTGGTGCCTGCTGGGAGATGTACTGCTTCACTATTTCACAGCTAGGCCTGTTTGCAGCCTTCCGTATTATTTTTTTCTGTCTGGAGTTAGCGTTACAATACCGCTGTCAGCGTGAAAGTGTACGCAAATAATTCCATAAATATTTATACAGTTCTCTGTCTGCAGTGAATTAGACCGCGGTCTCAACGCTAAACAGTACTGTAATATTACCGGGGCCACTGCAAAGTATTTCAGCTCGGTGTTGGGGGTCTTCAACGGAGACCAGTGCTGATGTTGCTTGAGTCCAAATTCGAAAGAAAGTTATAGCGAGTACTCGGAGAACCATAAGAGCCCACTACACACACAGCATAGTGAATCAAATGAATTCTACTTTATTGTGAACATTGCCAATTCTTATACAAGAGGAAGAAGGCGTATCCAAATGTTGCCTGGTACAAAGATTAGTGTTACAAAGGTGAAACTACTTTACTGGTACAAAGGTGAAACTACTTTACTGGTACAAAGGTGAAACTACTTTACTGGTACAAAGGTGAAACTACTTAGGACTTATTGACATCTACCAAATAGTCTCAAAGGTCAAACAATTACCCAGGTCAGGAGATTGCTGGTGAATTAGACAATAGTTCTATAATAATTGTGTGTCTTCTCTGTTAACATAGCTTTAGCTTTATTTGCTTTGTCTATTTGAATTCTTATCTAAAAATCCTAGTTCCTGGCACTACAAAGCATAGGTTTTAGTCTTCATTGTTCTATTTATCCTTATTTTTCTTATGTTATGTTACTTAGAAACAAGATTAACCCTTAACATAATCCCCCATTTGGACATCAGAGCCACCATTATCTCATGGTACTGTCACCCGTTGGTGCCGACTCCAGCCGGATCCCCAGGTAGGAATGGTGCACTCTATGTCCATCTAGGCTATCATGACATCTAAATGGGTGCAGAAAATCGGTTTTCAGTACATTTAGCTACGCATGAAATTATTATCTTTATTATAATATATATATACATAAGATTATCATTACCACTTATAATATACTTTGTAGAATTCCCAAGAACCAACCTCCTAAACCAGAGAACCAATTGGCAGGGTTCAAAGAACTAAATGTGTTACCCCACCAGCTATCCCGGGTTTCTGAGTTTTCATTTGTCCATGTAAGTAATTCTTTCGGTGGAACAGGAACAACCAGGAAAAGAAGACTAGTGGCACCAGGTGCGTGTGTGCAAGTCCAACAGTCCTTCACCTGTGAGGTGTTTAGTCCATCTATCAGTATTTGGTGGTGTCTAACAAAGTGGTTCTGGGCATTGTCATTTTGCACCCTCTCATAGGGGCGAAGCATGGAGTGAGGAGTCCAAAAAGTCCAACAATAAGCAAAATGTCCTTTGTTTTCCTTCTCATAGGGGGGCAAAGCAGGGCGTCAAAAGTCCTATTAGTCCCAAGACAAGCAACAGTTCCTTCAACTTACGAAGTAGGTGTGGTCAGCAGGACTTGATAGGGCCCCTCGAATCTGAGCCCTAGGGATTTCCGGACACGCCTCTTTACGACCACCCAGTCTCCAGGTTGCAGAGAGTGTGATCCCTCTAAGTTGTCTGGGTCTGGAATGGAAGAAAAGACTAGATTCTGTGTTACTTTTAGTTGGTCACACAGGTGCTTTACATATCTGGCTACTGTGTCATAGCCCTGCTGTAGGGCCTGTGGATGATACAGCCCCAATCTTGGCATAGAGCCAAACAACACTTCTTTTAACTTAAGCATACGATTTTAGTCTTTTAACTTTGTCTGAACTCTGCGGGTGGTATGGAGTGTGAAACGCTTGTTCCACCCCAAAGGCTGACATCACCTCTCTCATCACTTCACCTGTAAAATGTGTACCTCTGTCGCTCTCAATTGTCTCTAGTACCCCAAATCTACATACAAGTTCTGACACAAGTTTAGTCGCTGTGCATTGTGCGGTCGCTTTGTACAGGTCCACGCACACAAGGACGTACTCATACCTGCCTGATTTGGGAAGCTGGATGTAATCGATTTGTAATCTCTGAAAAGGATACAGTGGTCTGGGTGTGCACTTCCGGGGGAGTCCTCACCACTTGACCTGGATTGTGCAGGGTGCACACTTCACATGCCTTCACATATGCCTTCGCCATCCTGTCGAAACCTGGAGCATACCATACCTTGTCCACAACAGAAACCATGGCATTCCGAGAGGCATGCACTTTCCCGTGAGCTAGGACGGCGAGGTGGGGGTAGGCAGCCGCTGGTAAACACACTCTGTCTCCTAATTTCCATACATCATCTACGTACCTGGCTCATGCCTTGGTCCACTGCTCCACTTCATCCTGTAGGACGCCAAATCCCACATCAACAAGAGTGGTGGGACCAAGATCCAACTTACAGCACACGGGGTCTTGTGTCCTGTCCAGGAGAGCTGCAGCCTGGGCTGCCCTATCCGCTCTATCATTTCCCTTGCTCTCTGGTGACTGCCCCTGCGTGTGTGCTTTAACCTTTATTATGGCCACCTGTTCTGGCAATATGATGGCCTGCATTAATCTACCTACTGATACACCATTCTTAATGGGCTTGCCTTGTGCCGTGAGAAAGCTCCTGGACCGCCAGATGGGTCCATAATCGTGTGCAGTACCAAAGGCGTACCTGGAATCAGCGTAGATGTTAGCAGTGGTACCTTTTTCAATCGTACAGGCCTCAGTTAGAGCACGGAGCTCAGCCTTCTGCGCTGACATGTGTGGCGGCAGTGGTTTTTGTACAAGTATCTCATTTAGTGTGACTTACTTCAAAACCTGCTACAAACCTTCCTTCGTCATTCAGGTATCTGGATCCATCCACAAACAGCTCAAACTGGGGGTTCTGCAGGGGCTTGACTGTGACATGCGCGAACCCAGCCGTTTCCTGGGCCATGAGGGCCACACAATCATGCTGGTTTCCGGTGTCAAATGCCTCCTGCTTGTCAGTCAGGGAGTTGTAAAACAACTGATCCCCTGTACTTACTCCCCCATTTGAATTTACGTCACCTAATGGAAGTAAGGTGGCTGGATTCAAGGTGGTGCACCTTTGGAATGAGATGTTCGAGGAGGAATGCACTGCGAGTTCCATTTTTATCTGTCTGGCAAGAGACAGATGACGATGGCTTACCTGAGTCAGGATACCATGTATGTCATGTGGGGTGTAGATCACCATGGTGTTATCTAAGACAACGTCAGAACTTTTGTCCAGTAGCGCCTGAACTGCTAGAACCGCTCGGACGCATGATGGAGACTCTCTAGCCACCGCGTCAAGATGGGCACTGTAGTATGCTACAGGTCGCTTTTTGTCACCATGCATTTGTGTCAGTACAGCGGTGGCGTGTCCCGCCATCTCAGTGACGTACATTTGGAAAGCTTTGTCATAGTCTGGCAGCCCCAGTGCGGGTGCACTGGTTATCGTACTTTTAGCTGACTCGGCCTGCGGGGTCAGGGCAAATGGCCATGAACCCAAACAGTCGTACAGAGGCTGCATGGTCATGGAGGCAGAGCGTGTCCATAGCCGACAGTATGAAACCAGTCCCAAGAAGGTACGCAACTGGGTATGGGAGGTGGGAAGTTGCATGTCACTTACCACCTTCGTGCGCTCCGGCGTCAGGTGTTTAGTACCTGGACCTAGGCAGTGGCCCAGGGACACTACGTGAGATTTGCAGAACTGAAGTTTCCCTTTGCTGGCTTTGCAGCCATTCTACTCTGATGGAGGAAACACAAAAGGCTTAATGATGCATTGAGGCAACTATTTGGGTCAGGAGCACATAAAAGTAAGTCATCAACATATTACAAGAGGGCGGTGCCCTTGGGAATTGGCCAGGCGTCTAATACCAGCTTCATGCATCTGGTGAACTGAGTTTGGGCTATTCTGTGCCCCTTGTGGCAGCACTGTCCAACAGTACTGCTTTCCTTCTGAAAATAAATGCAAACAAATACTGACAGTCTGACTGGCCCTTTATACTCTTTTTCTTAACTGGGAAAAAAAGCGTATTGGCTGGGGAGACACATTCCTTGAAGGCTTTAAATTGACATAAAGAAGAGACAGTGTCTGCAATTTCATTTTCCTGGGCATGTGCCAGGGGGTACTGACGGACCAAGGGGGCTTTTTCCCCTTCCTTTAGATAAAGCATTACCGGTGGGACTGACAGTCTGCCGAGGTCCGTCTGACTGGTAGCCCAAAGGCTTCGAAGGAACGACACTAAGAGCTTGTTCCTCTACGTGCGTAAGAGTGAGGACAGGGAGAGGTGTCGCTAGGTCTGCTGCCATCCGACAGAAGGTTGGGTGACTTTCAGACCCGGGGTGTATACGAGCCTCACCGGACGGGTGAAGTTCGATACAACATCCCAAGGGTCCCATCACATCGGTTCCCAATATGCTTTCAGGACTTTCCAGCACAAGGAAGTGCGTGAGGCATCGCGACTAGAGATGAGCGAGCCTACTCGGCCACGCCCCTTTTTCACCCGAGTACCACGATTTTCGAGTACTTCCGTACTCGGGCGAAAAGATTCAGGGGGCCCCGTGGGTAAGTGGGGGGTTGCAGCAGGGAGTGGGGGGGAGAAGGAGAGAGAGAGGGCTCCCCCCTGTTCCCCGCTGCTACCCCCCGCTCCGTCACGCCTCCCCCCGCCCCCCGGCGCCCCCCGAATCTTTGCACCCGAGTACTGAGGTACTCAAAAATCGCAGTGCTCGATCGAGTAATTACTCGAAACGAGTAGGTTCGCTCATCTCTAATCGCGACCTTTTGAACATAACCTCTAGCGGTTCAGTTTCTGCCAGCTGAATTGGCACTCCTGAAACCCCTTGCACCGATTACTGCTAGACAATCAGGCTGGTATTCTATTTCAAATAGATCAGAACCTTGTTGCAAAAAAAAAAAAAAATTTAAAATAGCTGACCTGCAATACCTAGATCACCTATGTCTTCTCCTCACCCCCTTTGAACTAGGATACTTAAAGGGGTTGTCCCGAGAAAGCAAGTGGGGGTAAGCACTTCTGTATGGCCATATTAATGCACTTTGTAATATACATCGTGCATTAAATATGAGCCATACAGAAGTTATTCACTTACCTGCTCCGTTGCTGGCGTCCCCGTCTCCATGGTGCCGTCTAATTTCAGCGTCTAATCTCCCGATTAGACGCGCTTGCGCAGAAGGGTCTTCTCCCTTCTCTTGTGTCTCGGCACGAGCAGAGTTCTGGCTCCGCCCCCTTCTACGCGTCATTGCGTAGCTCCGCCCCGTCACGTGTGCCGATTCCAGCCAATCAGGAGGCTGGAATCGGCAATGGACCGCACAGAGCCCACGGTGCACCATGGGAGAAGACCCGCGGTGCATCGTGGGTGAAGATCCCGGCGGCCATCTTGGTAAGGTAAGTAAGAAGTCGCCGCAGAGCGGGGATTCGGGTAAGTACTAACCTTTTTTTTTTTAACACATGCATTGGGTTTGTCTCGCGCCGAACGGGGGGACTATTGAAAAAAAAAAAAAAACGTTTCGGCGCGGGACAACCCCTTTAATTGGAAGAAGAGTAGCCGGGTTCAAAGTAGTAGCAACATTGAAAAGAATGAAAAGAGGACTTTGTAGCGGGATTTGACGGGCCAGAAATAAGTGCTTGGGTTGCACTTGCGTGTATATGCTCCGGATATCATGAGGGGTGAGGACCACTAGGGGGGTAGTCCAATACCAACTCCGAAGATTTGTCAACCATTGCCTGTACGTCTGCCACCGCTCACATGAGGGAGCTCCTCGAGCCACTGGATCCAGCCTCATGGAGTAGTATCCAAGTGGCTGTGGTAGTCCTCTGTGCCTTTGTGTCAATACTGTCGTCACATGGCCAGAAAGTTCAGTACAGAAAAGAATAAAAGGTAAAGTGTAAAAGGGTGGAGAGCTGAGAATTGAACTTCAGGGGTGAGAGAGAAAAGAATGATTGAAAGACAGTCATAGAGTGGTTGCATAAGAGAGGAAACAGAGTGGATCCATGGGCGGCAGTATGAAACAAGGCCCAGAAAGGTGCGGAGTTTGGCAGCAGATGTAAGTACAGGTATGGCCTGGACAGCAGCCTTTTGTTCCTATGTCAGATGTTCAGTTCCTTGGGCTAAGCAATGACCCAGGAGAGCAAGCAGTTAGTTTACAAAACTCTTCTGAACTGTCACCTGAGGTCTCAACCCGTACCGATCCATCTGGTGAGAATTTGATGGATGCAGATAAGGCTTGTAAGATATCAGTACAAATAACAGAGACATGAATTACAACAAGGCAGAATAATCCACAAACATCTATCCACATTGAAATATGATATTCTTTAAGCAAATTCATTATTAATCTGATCCTGCCTGCAATGTCTCATCAAATTTGAGAAAAAAAACACTTTTCCTAACTGCCTAAGCTTCTCACCCCCCTCTTTTGACAAGAGAGGGATGAAACATTACGTACTTTTACATCATCTAGCTCCACCCCTTCGATGCTGGTCGTTTGCGTGTTTCTCCTACAGAACATTCTCTCAGAGACAGTACAGTACTAACAGCATTTAGCAGTGATACAGACGTCCAACCAACCACCGAACAGACATTTACCCAAGAAGCAAAAATATATATCTTAAAATCCCTGTATGTTTTCTATTTTTAAGACCGTATAATTCACGTAATTCATTACAAGTTTCTTATTTATACAGACGTTTGTCTTCCTTCTTTCTATGACCCTGAATTTTATCTCTCTATGAAACAGAACAATAGCTAAAATATTAAAAAGCAGCTAGAACATTCAGACTTTAAACAGCATTAATCATTAGTAATTACAAGAGGTATATTTCTCTGAGGATATAAATAGTTAAACACATAGAAAAGAAAACATGCTAAGCACTTCTAACAGCGCAACATTTTCTGCATTTTTAACCCTTGTATTCTTAAAGGGCCCCACAGACGTGAGTGGGATATAACATTCTTACACTTGTATGAAGAAGACTAAGACGTACAACAAAGATTAGATTACATAACATCAAGACATACAAGACAAACAATAATGGTTATTTGTCACATAATTGTCCACAGATTCTGCATGAACTTGCTTTATGTCCCAAAGGAACACAAAGTATAAAAGGATTCCCTTTCTCTGATAACCCATTACTGCCGTATCTACACTTGCCTCAATCCATCTGTCTAACTACTTTTATCCAACCTTTTGACTATCTCTGAATCTTTCCCAAACTTGCTGGTCTAAGGCTCCCAAAATTCTAAACACCTGCTTTTCTAAACAACTGACTACATTCTCTCCCCACAGCTAACTTGCTTTCTCTGTCTTTTGCTATTTCTCTAGCTGTTTTCCATCTAGGCATACCCCTTGCCCTGTACGTTTCCCATATTGTCTGTTCCTTTTTCTAAACCGGCGTCTCTGATATCTTTCATGTGTTTTTCCCGTACTATTGCCAGAACTCATAGTTAAAGATTCCCGCCTTTTTAAAGGGGTTGTCCGGCCACACAGGGTAAAAATTTTTATAATGCTGCTGCTTTCCTTTCAGTAAGGATAGTAACAGACAGCATACAGGGGCTCAAACCGGCCGGCAGATCAGCTGCAATGTCAGTTTCTTACCTTAGATTCTGATCTTCACTGCAGCTTTCAAAGATGGCGCCTCTGTGCTGCCTTCCCACAATGCTCTGCGCTCTCCCTCTTCTGTGTGCGCGCTCTCGATGGTAGTAAGAGACATGAAAAGGCAGGATTTCCCTCAGCTCACGTCCTAGCCCCGCCCACGACACGCCCACCTCTATTGAACTGATCTACAGTCTCTCCCCGCCCAGGCCCCGCCCCCTGCTGCATACTATAATCAGAGGGGTTGTGGCCAGGGGAGACTGTCATGGTTCATGATAAAATCCTACCATGAGTGTAAACAGCAGCACAGTGTATAGTGAATGGAGAGGGGCTGGGGAGAGCCGAGAGAGAACTCTCCTGCAGCCCCCCACTGCAAAGCTACCTACTGCAACCCCACCCTGCTAAAGTAAAGTAAAACAAAACATTTCCCCACACACACATGCCCTCATAGTGCCCCTCCCACAGCGACCCCTCTCACAATGACCCCCCCCCCCACTTCTGTCAGCCGGGTCCCTGCACACACACACACACATCACTGCACCCCCCCCCCCCCTTGCACACATCCATCCATCCATCTCTCCCTCTCCACCCCCCCTTCCCCCGGGACTTCTGACAGCCGGGTCTCCAGACACCACAAACACACACACACATCACTGCACCCCCCCCCCTGCACACATCCATCCATCCATCCATCTCTCCCTCTCCACCTCCCTCCTTCCCCCGGGACTTCTGACAGCCGGGTCTCCAGACACCACGAACACACACACACATCACTGCACGCCCCCCCTTGCACACATCCATCCATCCATCCATCTCTCCCTCTCCACCCCCCCACCCCCCCTGCGAGAGCCCGCCCCTCCACTCATTCTTACCTTGGAGATGAAGAGCCAGCAGCCACGCCTCCCCTGCAGGCAGAACTGAGCTTCCCAGTGGCTGAAGTTCTTCTGCACATGCGCAGAGCTGTGCTGGAGAAGCGTGTCTCCGTCGTCCCGACAAAAAGAGGACAAGAGACTTGTCGGAACCCATGGCAACCGAGGAGCAACACAGGGGGGGGGGGCAGCCCAAGAGGTAAGTGAATAACTTCTGTTTGCCTAATTTACAATGCACAATGTACATTACAAAGTGCATTGTATTGGGCAAACAGAAGTAATGAGACCTAATGTTTATGGCTGGACAACCCCTTTAAGTCCTATCTGCCTATATATTTTATAGGCTTGTCTGCATATGTCTTCCCCTTCCCTCTCCTTGATTATCTCAATGGGAGGCAGATAAGCTTTAGACCGTTCAGACCCCATTTTCAACCACGAAGGTAATTTATTTCCCACTATTCTTCACTAAGTATACAGGACTTTTTATCTCACACAGTTATACTAAAGACACTTAGTCTCCGGGTCCTGGAATAGTTTTACGGAATCACTACAGCAGTCACTCAGACTACTTAGGGGTTTCAGGGGAGACAAGACCTCTCCTCTAAGGGAACTTTTGGTGATATTATAGCAGGTCTAGTAAAAGTAAATTATGGCTAAAATGACACAGACTATCAACGTACAGATTTCAGCAATTACTACAGGCAACATGGCATGAAAATATCCCAGTAGTGAGTTCTTCTGTCTATTACAGTTTCATGAACAAACTACATAAAGAGGCGGGGAATAACACATGCAGCGACTAACCTTCTGTCAACAGTAGACACAATTCTGGGGAGCGCAGAACAGAAAATGGCAAGTCAAGGGCTTTACCTTACACCGGTGTTTTGTAGATCTGGGGTCCCGTGATCCTGGTCCTGGGTTGTTGGCAGTTGGTGTCGACGGGTATTGGCTGCAGGTGAAGAGGAGTCCCCGCCCCACGTTGGGGGCCAAGTGAACTGTTGGGGGGTCCTCAACGGAGACCAGTGCTGATGTTGCTTGAGTCCAAATTCGAAGGAAAGTTATAGCAAGTACTCAGAGAACCATAAGAACCCACTACACACACAGCATAGTGAATCAAATGAATTCTACTTTATTGTGAACATTGCCAATTCTTATACAAGAGGAAGAAGGCGTATCCAAATGTTGCCTGGTACAAAGATTAGTGTTACAAAGGTGAAACTACTTTACTGGTACAAAGGTGAAACTACTTTACTGGTACAAAGGTGAAACTACTTTACTGGTACAAAGGTGAAACTACTTAGGACTTATTGACATCTATCAAATAGTCTCAAAGCTCAAACAATTACTCAAGTCAGGAGATTGCTGGTGAATTAGACAATAGTTCTATAATAATTGTGTGTCTTCTCTGTTAACATAGCTTTAGCTTTATTTGCTTTGTCTATTTGAATTCTTATCTAAAAATCCTAGTTCCTGGCACTACAAAGCATAGGTTTTAGTCTTCATTGTTCTATTTATCCTTATTTTTCTTATGTTATGTTACTTAGAAACAAGATTAACCCTTAACATCAGCCACTGTGCAGAGGGTCCCACAATACCATTTCCGTTGGTGGGGTTGAGATCGCCACAGATACCAGCACTATCCACTGGCTTTACAGTCTTCTCCCACTCCACACAGCCTCTATAATCTACAACTCTCTGCGAGCAGTAAATTACCCCAAGGTATCAGCGCGAGACAGCGGGTTACTTTTTCCTAGTCACAGCATAGAGCCTCCGCTATTTATAAGTCTCTGTGTGCAGTGAATTAAGGCCCAAGTTGTCAGTGCTGTAGAGTGGGGTAATTTATTTGGCCCCTTCTCTATTCGTAATCCGCCATGATGAGGGGTAGGGGTCGAGGACAAGGACTCGGATGGGGACGCGGAGGTCGAAGTGAGGGTGTGGGCACAGGCCGAGTTCCTGGTCCAGGTGAATCACAGCCAGCTGCTGCGGAATTAGGAGAGAGGCAAGCTTCTGGGGTCCCCAGCTTCATATCACAATTTATGGGTCCATGTGGTAGACCTTTATTACAAACAAAGCAGTGTGAGCAGGTCCTGTCGTGGATGGCAGAAAATGCATCAAGCAATGTATCGAGCACCCAGTCTTCTACGCAGTCCACTGTTGCAACTCTGAATCCTCTGGCTGCTGCTCCTCCTTCCTCCCAGCCTCCTCACTCCATGAAAATGACATATTCTGATGAACAGGCAGACTCCCAGGAACTGTTCTCGGGTCCCTGCCGTGACTGGCAATAAATGGTTCCTCTCTCACCTGAGGAGTTTGTCGTGACCAATGCCCAACCTTTGGAAAGTTCCCGGGGTGCGGGTGATGAGGCTGGGGACTTCTGGCAACTGTCTCAAGAGCTTTCAGTGGGTGAGGAGGATGATGATGATGAGACACAGTTGTCAATCAGTGAGGCAGTAGTAAGGGCAGTAAGTCCGAAGGAAGAGCTCACAGAGGATTCGGAGGAAGAGCAGCTGGACGATGAGGTGACTGACCCAGCCTGGTTTGCTAAACCAACTGAGGACAGGTCTTCACAGGGGGGAGGCAAGTGCAGCAGCAGGACAGGTGGGTAGAGGCAGTGGGGTGGCCAGGGGAAGAGGCAGGGCCAGAGCGAAGAATCCCCCAACTGTTTCCCAAAGCACCCCCTCGCGCCAAACCTCCGTGCAGAGGGCTAGGTGTGGATGTTTTTCAGTGACAGCGTGGACGACCGACGAACAGTGGTGTGCAACCTGTGTCGCGCCAAGATCAGCCTGGGAGCCACCACAACCAGCCTCACCACCACCAGCATCTGCAGGCATATGATGGCCAAGAACCCTACAAGGTGGGACGAAGGCAGTTCACTGCCTCCGGGTCACACCATTGCCTCTTCCCCTGTGCCCAAACCTCCACACAGACCCAAACCTTCTATCAGAACACAGGCACGAGCGTCTCCCGGCCTGCACCCACACCCTCACCTCCACTGTCCTCCACCCCATCCAGCAATGTCTCTCATCGCAGCGTTCAGCTGTCGCTAGCGCAAGCGTTGGAGTGAAAGCGCAAATACGCCGCCAGGCACCCGCACGCACAAGCTTTAAATGTGCACATTGCCAAATTAATCAGCCTGGAGATGCTGCGTACAGGCTTGTGGAAACGGAGGCTTTCAAAAACATGATGGCGGCGGCGTTCCCGCGGTACTCGGTCCCCAGTTGCCACTATTTTTCCCGGTGTGCCGTCCCAGCCCTACACCAGCACGTCTCCCGCAACATAAATTGTGCCCTCACCAACGCGGCCACGGACACGTGGACAAGTACTGGCGGGCAGGGCCACTATATCTCCCTGACGGCACATTGGGTGAATTTGGTGGAGGCTGGGACCGAGTCAGAGCCTGGGACCGCTCACGTCCTACCCACACCCAGAATAGCGGGTCCTTCCTCTGTGTTGGTATCTGCGGCGGTCTATGCCACCTCCTCTAAACCACTCCCCCCCTCCTCCTCCTACGCAACCTCTGCCTCTCAATTAAGAAGTGGCAGCAGCAAGTCGCCAGCAGTCAGTGTGGCGCGGCAGCACAGCTGTAGGCAAGCGTCAGCAGGCCGTGCTGAAACTACTTAGCTTAGGTGACAAGAGACACACGGCCCCCGAACTGTTGCAGGGTCTGACTGAGCAGACCGACCTCTGGCTTTCGCCGCTGAGCCTCCAACCGGGCATGGTCGTGTGTGACAACGGGTGTAACCTGGTGTCGGCTCTGCAGCTCGGTAGCCTCACACACGTGCCATGCCTGGCCCACGTCTTCAATCTCGTGGTTCGTGGTTTCTGAAAAACTATCCGCACTTATCTGACTGGCTTGGCAAGGTGCGCCGCGTGTGCGCACATTTCCGCAAGCCCACCACGGACGCTGCCACCCTGAGGACCCTGCAATATTGGTTTAATCTGCCAGAGCACCGACTGCTGTGCGACGTGCCCACACAGTGGAATTCTACGCTGCACATGTTCGCCAGGCTCTATGAGCAGCGTAGAGCAATAATGGAATACCAGCTCCAACATGGGCGGCAAAGTGGTAGTCAACCTCCCCAATTCTTTACCGTGGAGTGGGCCTGGATGGCAGACATCTGCCAGGTCCTCGAAAGCTTTGAGCAGTCTACCCAGATGGTGAGCGTCGACACTGTAATCATTAGCGTTACCATCCCGCTGTTATGCAAGGCATAAAGGCCGACGCTTTGCGGTTCGAACAGGAGACGGGGGATGACAGTATGTCGCTTGATAGTCAGACCACCCTCATGTCTATATCTCAGCGCATTTTGGAGGAGGAGGAGGAGGGGGAGGAGCAGGAGGAGGAGCAGGAGGAGGGGGAAGAGACAGCTGGGCACACTGCAGAGGGTACCCATGCTGCTTGCCTCTCATCTATTCAGCATGTATGGGCTGTGGAGGAGGAGGACGATCCCGAAAGTCATCTTCCTAGCGAGGAAAGCCATGTCTGGCGTACTGGCACCCTGGCACACATGGCTGACTTCATGTTAGGCTGCCTTTCTCGTGACCCTCGCGTTAGACGCATTCTGGCCAACACGGATTACTGGGTGTACACCCTTCTCGACCCACGCTACAAGGAGAACCTTTCCACTCTCATTCCCAAAGAGGAAAGGGGTTTGAGAGTGATGCAATGCCACAGGGCTCTGGTGGACAAAGTGATGCTAAACTTCTCATCTGACAGCGCTAGCGGCAGAAGGCGCAGTTCCAAGGGCCAAGTAGCAGGGGAGTCGCGGAGATCAGGCAGCATGTTCAGCGCAGGCAGGGGAACACTCTCCAAGGCCTTTGCCAGCTTTATGGCTCCCCAGCAAGACTGCGTCACCACTCCCCAGTCAAGGCTGAGTCGGAGGGAGCACTGTAAAAGATGGTGAGGGAGTACGTAGCCGATCGTACCACTGTCCTCCGTGATGCCTCTGCTCCATACAACTATTGGGTGTCAAAACTGGACACGTGGCACGAACTTGCACTGTATGCCCTGGAGGTGCTGGCTTGCCCTGCCGCTAGCGTCTTGTCAGAGAGGGTGTTTAGTGCAGCTGGGGGAATGATCACGGATAAGCGTACCCGCCTGTCAACTGCCAGTGCCGACATCCTTACACTCATAAAGATGAACAAAGCCTGGATTTCCCCAGACTTCTCTTCTCCACCGGCGGAGAGCAGCGGAACCTAAAGATTCTTTTCGCTGCAACCGCAGATAAAAGCACTCTTCTCTATCACCGGAAAAACAGGGCATTTAGCTTTGTCAATCTCTCTCTGATATTAGTCCTCCTCCTGCTACTCCTTGTCCAGAAACAATATGTCATCACGCTGAACTGCCAATTTTTCTGCGGCCCAATCTAACATTTTTTTTTACAATTTTTCAAAGTTTCAAAGGTATTGATACTTTAACATAAACCAATTTTTTTTAACAGGGTTGCCTCTAGGCTCTGTTACAAATTAAGCAACAGCGAGCTGTATCTTTAAAAAAATATTTATGGGTTTCACCTGCCCTCTCGGTTGATAAATTTTTCAGAGGTACACTTGTACTCTTGGTACACTAATTTTCTGGCCCACGCCTACACTGTTCTCCAACTAATTTTTCCGGCCTTTGCCTACACTCATGGTACCCCAGTGTTTCAGAGGTTGGCCTATACTCCTGCTACAAAAATTTTACTGGTGTCTGCCTGCCTATATTTCTGCCACATTAATGTTACAGGGGTCTGCCTATACTGCTGCTACAGAAATGTTACAGGGTCTGCCTATACTGCTGCTACATAAATGTTACAGTGGTCTGCCTATACTGCTGCTACATAAATGTTACAGGGGTCTGCCTATACTTCTGCCACATAAATGTTACAGGGGTCTGCGTATACTTCTGCTACAAAAATGTTACTGGGGTCTGCCTATACTTCTGCGACGTAAATGTTACAGGGGTCTGCCTATACTTCGGCTACACAAATGTTACAGGGGTCTGCCTATACTTCTGTGACGTAAATGTTACAGGGGTCTGCCTATACTGCTGATACAAAAATGTTACAGGGGTCTGCCTATACTTCTGCCATGTAAATGTTACAGGGATCTGCCCATACTGCTGCTACATAAATGTTACAGGGGTCTGCCTCTACTGCTGCTACATAAATGTTACAGGGGTCTGCCTATATTTCTACAGAAATGGTACTTGGGTCTGCCTATACTTCTGCAACCGAAATGTTACAGAGGTCTGCCTATACTTCTGCTACAGAAATGTTACAGGGGTCTGCCTATACTTCTACTACAGAAACAGTACTGGGGTCTGCCTATACTACTGCTGCCGAAATGTTACTGGGGTCTGCTTATACCTTTTCTACTGGAATGTTACAGGGGTATTTACAGGAAGTTTGTGTTACAGGGGGTTTATAGTATGGCTGCACACAAACTTCCCATTGCGGTGTTTTACCTATCAGGCCCAAAAACACTCACTGACTAGGGCATGAATTGTGGGCTGAGGCCAATATGTATTTTCTCTCGCCTTACCCCAGTTATCCGGGGCACTGCTTTGGCCCAAATAAGAGGAGCGATACTGCACTTATGAGATGTTCACAGCTGCACTAGCACCGGACTGCTGAGGATTTGTGCAGAGGCCTATGTCTTCGGCACAGTGAAAGTCTGCCATGTTTGGTCACTCTGATTTCTTTATGTGTACTGTCTTTAAAATCCTTGGACCCACCCATGCCGTGGGTGCACACAGACTTCCCATAGCGGTGTTTGACCTGTCTGGCACAAAGACACTGACTGACTTGGGCAGGGTGCAGAGTGCAGATGGTTTTCCCCTTGCGTCGTCAATGAGGTATC
Source organism: Eleutherodactylus coqui (assembly GCF_035609145.1). Classification (NCBI taxonomy): domain Eukaryota; kingdom Metazoa; phylum Chordata; class Amphibia; order Anura; family Eleutherodactylidae; genus Eleutherodactylus; species Eleutherodactylus coqui. The sequence continues at coordinate 237,997,783 of NC_089842.1, forward strand.
CAACACCCAAACCCAATGAGTAGTGTGCGGACACATGGATTCCCCATTGCTATGTCACTCGCAGCACCTTGGGCCACACTAGGTGTTTGCTGGGACAGAGGCTGACCCAGGCCCCGCACACATACTTCCCACACAGAGTATTGCTGCATTGTGGAGATGTGTAGAAGTGCTGGGCTGGCAGCCCACGTTTGCGGCTCGTGACATTTTTGCGACTTAGGTGGCACGGGATTGGAATGATGATCGTACGTCAATTTATCATTGATTCTCAACAGCATTGTGGGCTATTGCCCCTCCCCCTTTTCAAAGAGGGTCGCTGCCTGGCCCTGCCAACCCTCTGCAGTGTGTGCCTCCGGTTCCTCCTCATCGCTGATGCACAGAGAAATAGACAAGAGGGGGGGGGGGGGCTATGAAGCGAGCGTGTGGCATAAGGGCAGCTGAAGGCTGTGCAGGAACACTTTTGTTTGCACTGTGGACGCAGGGTCGTGCGGGGGGTTGGGCTGCATGTAACCCAGGAGAAGAGGCAGCGGTGTCACCCACAGGCAGTGATTGTGCTTTGTTGGAGTTAGTGTGGTGCTTAGCTAAGGTATGCCTTGCTAATGAGGGTTTATCCGAAGTAAAAATTGTTAGGGGGAGGGCAGACTCTAGCCGCTATTGTGGCTTAATAGTGAGACCTGGATGCCAGAAAATGCAGCCCTGCATGCTGCCCCTGCCCTTCCCTATCCGTTTCTGTGGTGTTTCCATGACTTTCGGATGTTTTCTGGTTTTTCACAAGTGAAGACCAACGCGGAGCATCGGTCATATACAAAAATGCTCAAGTCGCCTATTGACTTCAATGGGGTTCGTTACTCGAAACGAGCTCTCGAGCATCGCGAAAGTTCGACTCGAGCAATGAGCACCCGAGCATTTTGGTGCTCGATCATCTCTAGTATTTACAATTGAAGGCAAAGTCAGACATTTTGGGAGGTCAGCCATTTTGTGGTGTAGGGCAATGACAGTGAGAAATGTCTGTTTTATCAGTACGCTATGTAAGCAGTCAAGGCATATGGACGTCATAGAGGAGGTTTGCCACTCAGCAGCCTTCTCGTTGCGCATATATGGAGAGCAGCTTCAATTTTTACAAACATACTTACATTAATCTGATTGATTTGATTGCAACCAGTCCAAAGAAAAACATTAGCCACCCTTAGGTACTGTTACCAGAGAGTTAGAGAATTCAGAGCTTTGGAGAATTCAAAGCTTCATTCTAAGAGGAGTTTTCCAAATAGGACCACCTTTTTAAAATTGTAGTTCTTATTAAACAGCTTTGATTACATTACTAGAGAATGCATTTAAAGGGTTTCTCCAGGTTTAAACTATTAATGACCTATCCTAGTAGATCAGTGGGGGTCCAACAACCAATACCCCTGCTGACCATGTGATTGCAGGTGCACTGAGTTGAGATACAAGGCTCCTTGTCTGAAACACACAGCCTCATACACTATGCAATGGCCTAGAATGACACTATAAAGTTAGTCTCATTCAATTGAATAGAAACTCTACCTGCAGTACCATTTCAAGTCCCTGCAGAGTGTACAGTGCTGTGTGTTTCCAGCAATACTAACACAGCAATGCTGGCGATCAAGTGATCGTCAGGAGTTCCGAATGTCAAACCTCGGTTAGTCTGCTATTAATGACTTATCCCGAGGACAGTTCATCAATAGTTTAAAACTGGAAAATAAGAAAGTGAAATACTTTAAAAAGTCCACTAATTTTGTTATTATAACCATTCCACCAAGAATATGCTAACTCTTGTTTAAAAATCTTGCTATAGAAAGACCTCACTAAGGGTATGGTGCCCCGCAGTTCATGGTGAGGCACACTTGGTGAGACAGTTTTGTTCGAAGAGAATACAGTTACAGCAATCTATATTAACATTATGAGTCATTGTAATGTTCTACTTGGTTTAAAAGGCAACTTTTAAGCTAAATTAAGGTAATTGTTCAAGCTTTTGGCAAGAACCATGGTCAATGGTGAAGTCCAGGCACGATCATATTCCCATTGGTGAGAACTCAGCAAAATAGGTAGGAAAGCTGTGCTCCAGAGCAATTAGAGAATTTCCATCTGTTTTCAATCTATTACTCCTTGTATGCAATCATAATAGTGACTGATGATTATCCATTCAGTCGCATCCGACCCTCGGTCACTCCATTAATCAATGTTCTCCACACATTTCTGTCTTTGGTGGCCTCGATTGCATCTAGCCATCTTGTTCTTTATTGTCCTGATCTTCTCTTCCCACTGACTTTGCCAAGCATCAATACTTTTTCCAGTGAGTTAGTATGCATCACATGTCCAAAAAAAGAGAGCCGCTGTTTGATGATTTTGCCTTCTAGTGATATTTTGTTTTTTTGAGTTCCAACTTTTGCAAACATATATCGTTATGCGAAAGACGATTGCATTGACCAGTCTGGTTTTAGTTGCAATGCTAATATCATTGCTTTTACAGATCTTTTCCATTCCTTGCATTGCATTCCTACCAATTGTATTTTGTCTCTTGATCTCAGGTTAAGATTGCCCGTTGCAATCGATTTTGGATCCACTGCAATGGATCCCATAATAATAAAGACTAGTGATGACCAATTAGTGTAATAAGCAGTTTCCTGTAGGGATCCATCTGGTGTCCACCAAAACCATTCCAACTATCATTAAAATAAATGGGAGTAAAAATCAGGTTCACTTATTTTCCTTCTGGAAGCTAGCTCATGCAGCTAAAGCTGCCCAAATTGGATGGGAATACAGACACATCTGGCAAACACTGTGCTCCTCCCCAAAATTAATTAAAATACTGAACAGTGGTGTAGGCGTCAATTGTAGCATAGAAGTGTCACTGAAAGCAAAATAAGACATAAATTAATCAGAAGATAATAATTTCCAATGTTCCAGGGATACAGTATAAGACAATCGATTTATATAGAAGGTTAGCAAAAGAATGGGACTGTCACTTTTTTTTTTTTTTGGGGGGGGGGGGGGGGGGAGACGGTCAATGTCCAAGGATTCCCCAGAAATTCCAGTTGTGCATTGAAATTATTACGAATGTTGTAGATAGAGTCCACGGTTACAACTCCAGACCCTTGAACATCTTTTTACTGGATACATGAACAGAAGAGAAAAGTGCAACACGTTTCAAAAGTAGTGTCCTTTATTAAACACCGTGAGCCACAGAGCTGTGATCCATTACAGATGGATCGCCACAGCAATGGGTAAATGTACTACTAAAGCTTCTTAATAGTCTCTACTGATAGGGCTGCATTTTGAGGTTCCTCTTCACTACTGGAAAAAGATTTGCAAGTTTTTATTCAAATTACTATGATTCCGACAATACCAAAATGTTATAATTTTTAGGTTCTTCCATTTTTGCACAAAAAACCCCACTTTTTTAATATTATTTATTTTTATCATCGCGCTTAGAGATGAGCGAGCACGCTCGGTAAGGTCAGTTACTCGAGCGAGCCTCGTTGACCTCAAGTAACTGTCTTCTCCTCCGAGCGTGCTCGCGGGGGCAGAAGGGGGCTGGGCGGTGGGGGAGAGCGGCGGGGAGAGTGAGAGATCTCGCTCTCTCTCCCCCCGCTACACCCCCCGGAGCACTCTCGGGGGAGAAGGCAGTTACTTGAGATGAGCGAGGCTCGCTAAAGTAACTCACCTTACTTAGTGTGCTTGCTCATCTCTAATCGTGGTATTTAACCCCTTTCCACTCCATGACGTATTGGTACGTCATGGAGCAGCAGGGTATGTAAGAAGAGAGGTTTATAACAGCTGACACCCGCGGGCAATAGCCGCGATAGGCCGTTTGGCCGATCGCGGCTATTAACCATTTAAATGCCGCTGTCAATTGTGACAGCGGCATTTAAATCCCCCGAACGGCGTTCGGGGGTCTCGCATGACCCCCCCCCCCCGCGGTGAGATCAGGGGAGCCGTGCTGGTGTCATGGCAGACGGGGGCCTAATGAAAGGCCCCAGGGCTGCCTTACTAGACTGCCTATCAAGCCATCCCCATGGAGTGGCTTGATAGACTGCCTGTTAAATGGCACTATGACGTAATGCTATAGGATTACGTCATACTGCAGGAGCAATCAAAGCATTGCATGTTAAAGTTCCCCAGGGGCACTTCAAAGTAAAGTAAAAAAAATCAAAAAAGTTATTTTAATTGTAAAAAAAAAAGTTACAAAAGTTTAAATCACCCCCCTTTTGCCATATCTATTATTAAAAAATCTAAATCAGAAAATAAACATATGTATTTGGTATCGCCACGTCCGTAAAAGTCAGAACTATCAAACTAGTGCATTATTTTTCCCGCACAGTGAACGTCATCCGGAAAAAAAAAATAAAGAACGCCAGAAATGCACTTTTTTAGTTAGCCTGTCTCCCAGAAAAAATGCAATAAAAAGCGATCAAAAAGTCATATGTATTCCAAATTGATATTATCATAAACTACAGGACATCCTGCAAAAAATGAGCCCTTGCTCAACTATGTCGACGAAAAAATAAAAAAGTTATTGCGCGCACAAAATGATCGCAGAGAATAATTGAAAAAAATTAAATGTCTTTGAGAAAAAAAAAGAGTAGTATAGTAAGAAAAAACCTATAGAAGTTTGGTATTGTAGTAATCGTACCGACCCATAGAATAATGTATCATGTCGATTTTGTTGCCGTTTGTGCACCGTAGAAACAAGACACACTAAAAGATGGTGAAATGTCGTTTTTTTATTTTTTTTATTTTACTCCACTTAGAATTTTTTAAAAGTTTTTCAGTACATTATATGGTACTTTAAACAGCACTATTGAAAAATACAACTCGTCCCGCAAAAAACAAGCCCTCATACAGCGACGTTGATGGATAAATAAAGGAGTTACGATTTTTTGATGGGGGGAGGAAAAAACGAAAATGGAAAAAGAAAAAGGGGCCGCGTCATCCAGTTTGTTTATGTCTTTTTAAAATCGGGGTGCCCAGAACTGGACACAGTGTTCCAGATGAGGTCTGACCAAGGAAGAGTAGAGGGGGGATAATAATATCACGTGATCTAGACTTTATGCTGCTCTTAATACATTCCAGAATTGTGCTTGCATTTTTTGCTGCTGCATCACACTGTTGACTCTGTTGACATGTTCAGTCTATGATCTATCAGTGTTAATAGTTTTTATCAATTCACAAAATGCAAAGTGACTGAACAAAAGGGAAATGTAAATTCCAGCAGTATTTGGTGTGAAAGCCCTTTGCCTTCACAACATCATCAGTTCTTCTAGGTATACTTTCACACAGTCAGGGATTTTGTAAGATTATAGTCAGGTGTATGAAAAACCGATTATACCAAACAAGTTACAATTATCATTTTTATATGTAGGATGACACATATATGATGGTGCAGTGCTGCGGGTGGACACCAGGGGGCATGAGAACAGGCTTTTCTGAGGAAATCTTGAGCATGGAGGGGGTTACTGTCTCTAATTAATCAGCCAACACCTGGGTGGATGTAGTTGCAGAGCAGAAATGTCCCTCAGTTGCTGATTTCAGTGTCCCTGAGAGGTCACTGGGAGTGGTTCTTGAGAGGTCCAGTGGAAACCAAACTGTCGTACCCGAATCCTACAAGTCCGACAGGGGTAGACGACTCTTGGATTGACCTAATTGTGTAAAAGATGATGGACTTTCTATATGTTTGAGCCACTAGGCTTGCATTGTAGACAGTGTGAAGTCTATGTTATGTAGTGGCCAGACGGTGATGGTCTTACACATTGTATGTTTGTAAGGCGGAATGAAGACAATGTCCGTCTAGTTCACCCTGTTTATTCTCCTATGCTGTTGATCCAGAGGAAGGCAAAAAACCCCAAGAGGCAGGAGTCAATTAGCCCTTTTGGGGGAAAAATTCCTTCCCGACTCCCTAATGGCAATCAGACTAATTCCTGGATCAACCTCTAATAGTTTCTACCTGCCTGTATACCCGGATTAACAATTAACCTAAGATTTATATCCTGTAATATCCTTCCCCTCTAGAAAGACATCAAGTCCCCTTTTAAACTCCACTATGGATTTTGCCATCACCACATCTTCAGGCAGAGAGTTCTACAGTCTCACTGCTCTTACAGTAAAGAACCCTTTTCTGTGTTGGCTATGAAACCTGCTTTCTTCTAGACATAGCGGATGCCCTCTTGTTACCGTCGTAGTCCTGGGTATAAACAGATCCTGGGAGAGATCCTTGTATTGTCACCTCATGTACTTATACATAGTTATTTGATCGCCTCTTATCCGTCTTTTTTCCAGGGTAAAAAATCCCAATTTGGATAGCCCCTCTGGGTATTCCAGTCCCTACATTCCATGTATTAGTTTAGTTGCTCTTCTTTGAACTCCCTCCAGCACTGTAATATCTTTCCTGAGCGCCGGTGACCAGAACTGTGCACAGTATTCCATGTGGGGCCTAACAAGTGCCTTATATAGTGGAAGAATAATGTTCTCATCCCTCCAGCCTATACCTCTTTCAATACACCCCAAGACTTTATTAGCTTTTGCAGCAGCTGTCTGGCATTGGTTACTCCAGTTTAGTCTACAATCCATTAGTATTCCCAGGTCTTTTTCCATATTACTTTTCCCTAGCAGTACCCCATTTAGTGTATATTGGTGACATCCGTTTCTCCTGCCCATGTGCTTAACCTTACATTTATCAACATTGAACTTCATTTGCCATTTTTCTGCCCAAGCCCCCAGCTTATCCAGGTCCGTTTGTAGCCGCACATTGTCCTCCGCTGCATTGATTATATTGTATAATTTTGTATCATCTGCAATTATTGATATTTTACTGTGCAGTCCCTCTATCAGGTCTTTGATAAATATATTGAACAGAATGGGGCCTAATACTAAACCCTGTGGCACCCCACTAGCAACTGTGGCCCAATCAGAGTATGAACTGTTTATTACCACACTCTGCTTTCTATCTCTGGGCCAATTCTTTACCCAGATACACACGTTTTCACCCAATCCGAGCGATCTCATTTTATATATCAGTCTACTATGCGTCACGGTTTCAAATGCTTTAGAGAAGTCTAGATATACGAGATCAATAGACTTCCCCAGGTGCATTGTAGAAGCTGATCAGATTGATCTGACATGATCTACCCTTCATGAACCCATGCCGGTGAGAAGTTATTCCGTTCTTCCTCTTAAGGTATTCTTCGATGGCGTCTCTCAGAAACCCCTTGAATATTTTTCCAGTTACTAAAGTGAGACTTACCGGCCTGTAGTTACCAGGCTCATTTTTGGACCCCTTTTTCTAAATTGGAACCACGTTGGCAATGTGCCAATCCAATGGTACAACCCCTAGTCTTGATAGTATCCATAAATATTAGATATAGCGGCCTAACTATCACATCACTTAGTTCCCTTAGTACCCTTGGGTATATTCTATCTGGGCCTGGCGATTTATCGATTTTAACCTTTTTTAACCGGTTCCGCACTTCCTCCTGCGTTAGGTATCAGATATTTTGTGAGGGATTCATTTTATTCCCCTGCATCTGATGAGGCAATTACTTTTCGTTCTTGAGTATGCCTGAAAAGAAACTATTTAATAGGTTTGCCTTCCCTCCATCATCTTCAATGATTTCTCCTGCATTATTTGTTAAAGGGCCAGTGCTCTCGGTACAGATCCTTTTGCTGTTAATATAGTTGAAAAATAGTTTCGGGTTGTTTTTGCTCTCTTTGGCGATCAGTCTTTCTGCCTCCTCCTTAGCAATTTTAATCTTATCTTTGCATATTTAGTTTTTTTCCCTGTACGATTTTAGTGCTTCTTTGCTGCCTTCTTGCTTTAGTAGTTTGAACGGTTTATTTTTTTCATTTATTGCCTCTCTGAGGCCTTAGTCAGACGGGCGTCTTTTCACGTGATTTGCGCATGCGCATGCGATTTGCGCATATATAGAACCAATGGTTCGCTATGGTATCGGTCACATGTCCGCTTTTTATGCGGATATGCGATAAATTATAGGACACGACGATTCGCAGATCGCGCCTATCTGCGTTCGGCGTTTTATGTGCGCACCAAAATCATTTACTGCAGCTAGCTGCGTTTTTTTCGCCGGCCAGTCTAAGTTTCATGCGCATTTTGATGCGCTCGGCGATTTTTCTCCGGTCAGATGGGCGTTTTGCTGCGACGATTAACGCGGCTAGGTGTAGATTTTTCCCGCGATTTTTTGCCCCCGGTCACGCGATTTGCGCATGCGCATCCGTCATGCAATCTGCAAATCGCGTGAAAAAACGCCCGTCTGACTAAGGCCTTACCGTCTTCTTGAGCCACATTGCTTTCCGTTTACTTGCAGTTCTTTTGTTTTTAAAGGGTATGAACTGCTCACATGAGGTAATTAGCATGTTTTTAAACTTCTTCCATTTGTCAGCTGCATTGTTATTCTTGAGGATGTTGTCCTAATTAGTGTTACCGATCATAGTTCTGAGCTGATCAAATTTTGCTTTACTAAAGGTAAATTAATTTGTTGCTCCCTGATAAGGTTTCTTATTGGATGACAGCTGGAAGTTAATTATATTGTGGTCGCTGTTCCCCAAGTGTCCCTCGACCTGTACCCCCATTATTCGGTCCGGTTTGTTAGTTAATACTAAGTCCAGAGTGGCCCTCCCTCTAGTTAATTCCCGCAAAAGTTGGGTAAGGTAGTTATCTTTAATTGTTCGCAAGAACTTATCACCCCTGTGAGATTTGCAGGTCTCGTTATCCCATATTATATCTGGATAATTAAAGTCTCCCATGATAATTACTTTATTGCGGTTTGACACCTCTTCTATCTGCCTTAATAGTAAGGTTTCAGTTTCTTCTGTTGGTGGCCTATAGAAAACCTCTATCAGGATTTTGTTATTTCTTTCTCCCTGTATTTCTACCCATAGACGTTCAAGGAGTCTTAGAAGTGATGATATGGCTCTCACAGAGCCCTGATCTCACATCATCCAGTCTGTCTGGGGTTACATGAAGATAAAGAAGGATTTGATTAAGCCTACATCCATGGAAGATCTGTGTTTAGGTCTGCAGGATGTATGGAATGACCTCCCGGCCAAGTTCTTTAAAAAACTATGTGCAATTATACCTAAAAGAATTGACGCTGTTGTGAAGGTAAAGGCCGGTCCCACCAAATATTGATGTCATTTAAATTTCTCTTTTGTTCAGTCACTTTGTATTTTGTTAATTGACAAAAATAGACTAACTCTTCTATTTTTGAAAGCATTCTTAGTTTGTAGAATTTTTTTCCACACCTGCCTAAAACTTTTGCACACTGCAGTAGATATTCGTAAAATTAAATCTTAGAGCCTTCTCTGACATTCCCCACCCATATAGTAACACAGAGAAACTACTATGGTTCTGTTTTAAAGAAAGATTTGGTTGAGTTCTTTATTACTGACCACCCCACATCCTGTTTTCCGGACTACATTGAAGCAAAGGTTTTTTAAACTTTCCTCTGCACTTTCTTAATACAGAAGCACAGACTACTTGAAGTAATGAAGAAATTTGGCCCCCATAGCTGAAGCTAAAGGTGACCATAAACTTTAGGCATATGTCAAACACACCTAAAAAGGAGGATTAAGGGTGTTATATTTTAGCATGTCCAATTCTTTGTCCTCTTGGGAGATTGGTTGCCACCAGAGGTGTCTGACAGCAGATTATTTCCCTTCCCCTTTTCATATCACATGCACACTCAACTACGGGAGTCACTATTTCTACTGGGACCACCATTGAGTTATCCCTAGAGTGGTACTACAGGTACCACTATGGGGATAACTATTACTATTGGGGCCAAGAACACTATTACTATTAAGATCACTATGACTGTTGGGGTCACTAACGGGGTAACTCTTAATGTGAGGGGGTCAATGAAGGACATTATCACTGTGAGGGGGTCACCGAAGGACACTATTACTGTGAGGGGGCATAACTTTTCGTAAAAGCCTTTTGTAAAAATGTGCACCACTACAGTTGTTCCTCCTTTCTTTAAAAGGTGGGAGGTATGGCAAATTCACCAATAATTTTGCTGCCAAACTAAAGTGGTACATTGGACTTAGGTATGGAACCAGTTGAGGTTCCCATCATTTCCATTTAGCTGTTCCTTCTCTTGACAAAGTGTCTCCTGAAACCCAAGACTCTGAAAAACTGCACATGCTCTGATTCTGGAGGGGCAGTATATGTTATGCACAGCATTTTAGATGCCAAGCATTAGTAAAGAGTAGTGGTTGGAGATGATGGAGGTGGAAAGAGCTCGAACAAGGCTAGGAAGAAAACCGCCAATTGGACCGTTTGAAACCAATAAGCATACTGCAAGCACCAAAAATAGTGGTTATGGGGCACTGGAGTCACTGTGACATGCAGAAAGAGTATAGTTACACTTGGAATCCCACACCAATATGTAGAGAACATACAAACTCCATGCAAATGTTGTCTTTGATCAGATCTGAAGGCAGGACTCCAGTGCCGCAAGGCAACAGAACAAAGCACCGAATCACTGCACATGGTACACTATAGTATCTATATGGCTTATAGGACATGGTGTCGCAGACAGTGAACAGACAGAGACAGCATGATGATAGAGATAGTGGACAGATAGGAAGAAAAAATGATGATAGAGATAGCAGAAAAAATGGGGGAAGAAGTGATGATAGAGACAGGAAGCAGATAGAGAGGAGGGATGATGGTAGAGACAGTGCAACACCCCAGAGGGATAACTACGGACACTTGACTAGCATGAACAGCTGGGAGAGATAAGTGTTGGCTTGTCACAGCGGCACTCACTAGGCTCTGGTCCCTGAGTGATGACACATGGCCAAGGCCAGAGCAGGATTGCAGGCCACCTTCGACACTCCTAGTGTAGGAAGTGCCAATAAACAGGTTGATGGGGGTAGTATTACTTATCATTTGTGATGCCACAGTTCCCACACTAGTATGCTAAGCAGCGGAAAATAGAACACAGAGACTTGTGTATAGTACCCCGGGTCCCCAGGAACAGTAAGAGGCATGGTATAACTTTACTTAATGAATAAGCTTTACAACACAGGTATTCAAAAAAGTACAGGTACAGTTCTCTTTAAGTGCAAGCAGGAACATAGGTCAGGGAGGATACGCAGGATGAAAACGGTCATACAGTCCACGTTTTCTGCACAGCACGGCTTCTAGACTGGGAGCACTCCAGAGGAGGAAGGGGTCACTTCGCAGACTCTCTGGCAGATAATTATTTAAGGCAAAAGACTTAATAATAACACCCCACACGACAGGCGCACTGGTGTGTCTCAGTAGAGTACCTCTGTGCGGTGATCCTGACTCTGGACGGCCGCACAGGAAAAACCTGTAGTGTGAATCAGTACCTGTGCGGTGGGTTCCTCTATACAGAACTATTGTAAACTGCTCTCGCTCTAAAATCATGGGACTCATCCAGACTTCACTCGTTATGGTATATCGCTCTTCCTCTTCCATCTTCACCTACATGGAAGCTGAAGGTGCTTCCCTGTAGCTCTGTGTTAGCACGCTCTGCTCCTGAAGATGGACTTGAACTCCTTTTCCGCTCTCAAGCATTTCTATTTATACCTTCACTCACACCACATGACATGACAAACTGTTACATCTACATGCAGGCAATGTTTTTATTACTGTTTACCTCTCAAGCGCCGCAGCTGTGCAACACACTCACTGGATATGACAGGACAAGCTTTGCACAGAGCATCTACAGAAATAAAAGCATGTATGACATTTATGAAGGGGACCAGGATGGTGTTCTGGGATACTACAACAGTAAAGTGGTAGAGAGGACATGATCATAAAGACAGTGGAGAGATAGAGAGAGGACATGATGATATGGACAGCAGACAAATAGAGGGAAGACATGATGATAGAGACAGTGAGCAGATAGAAGGAGGACATGATGATAGTGACAACAGACATCTCATTTTCTTTGAGACTGCATTGATTTTCATAAGTCCTATGTAGTGAAGCACACAACAAATTGAACTGTTCTTCATCTGTCAGCAAAATTAGCAGAGAATATCCAGAGAATATCTATTTACTAAAGCCACTTACCTGAGGCCAGGATAAGGAGGAGCACAGTCACAGAGAGAAGGTTGGGGGCCATGTGCAGCATCTTCTTTCCATTGGAAGAAATGTATAATACAAGCCCCATTGGCCTGAATGACAGCTAATATATCCATCTCTGCTCAGTCACGTGGTCTGTCATTTTATTGTAGCCACACTATGACTTTACTGACCAATATAAAAATATATAAAAACTGCATTCAGAAGGAAATCTGGCCATGGGAAAGCTGGGTGTCAGCCAATCCTGCGCCCTCCCAGCCCCCAGTGGACATATCATTCATCTCTCCCAGGGTATGAAATATGCCTTTTTTTCTGTGTAGCTCTATAACTAAGCAAATTTGCTTTTCAGAGTTTAGAAAAGTGGGGTAACAACAAGACCGATGGAAGCATAATAGCTGTCATAGAAGTTGTTACAAAGTATATTAACTCCTTTCGTAAAAAGGTCCATAATCTTCACTTGGCCAACGTATTATATGGGAAGACTTCAATATTGTCCCTGACAGAGATGTAGACTCAACAGGTCATAGAGTTAGGATGTCTCCCTCCTTGGCTCCATAGATAGGCCCTATACAATACCTTTCATTGCCTAAATGTATTTTCTAGAGAATATGCATTTTATTTCACTCATCACAAATCTTTTTCTTGAATAGACTTATTCCTGGTTGACAGAGGGACACTTCTCTGGATCACTTCCTCCTTAATTGGCACCTATATGTGGTCTAATCCCTCTCCTATTTCATTAACTGTATTTTTAGACACCCACTATATAATGTTAGGTCCTAGAAAAATAATGTCCTGTATGAAAATTTCCCACTATAATATGTTGATAATTAAGAAACTTAATGAATTTTTCTTTTTAATAACCTACCCGAGACTGACTCTTCCAATTTGGAATGCTCACAAAGTGTTTATTCGGGGCTGCTGATCAAAATTAGCTCACAACATAAGAAACTAAAACAAGCCTATATTAACAACCTCCTTGCACAAATCAACAAAATCGATCTTGAGTTGCAGGCTCTTCCCTCTAATTCTGGCCATCATCAACTTCTTAGTCTACGTAATGAGCTTAGAAGGTTGCTTTTAGAGGACTATGAAAAAGATTTAAAATTATTTTGGTCCTTATGTTATTCTTATATTAAACCCTCAAAATTAATAGTGACTACAGTCAAACGTAGACAACCTAAAGCAAAAATTCTATATATTTATAAATCTAGGAGCTCAATTACTAAGATTATTCCTCCCCAACATATTGATGATGAATTCAGTATCTTGTACTCTAGAAAGATTACCTTGCTACTCATCAGTTAACAATTTCCTCCAAAAAAACAAACTCCCTAACATTCCCCCAGATCACAGCTAAATGCCCCCATTCTCATCTTAGAAGTTTCAAAAATAACTAATTCTTCTTCAAATCTCTGGGACCAGATGGATTTTAACTGATTCCAAAATGTATTTGATCCCATTATTTTCCCGCATCTAGCTAAAAGTCTTAATAAAGCAGTTACTCATGGTTATCTGCCAGACAAATTGCTCTACGCAACTATAGTTACAATCCCCAAAATGGGTAAATCATTAGACTCCCCAGCTAACGTTAGGCCAATATCCCTGCTCAACTGTGATACTAAAATATTTTCTAAACAAGTGTTTCCCTAGTCCAGTTATCAGGGACCCCCAACATGCCATGTTTTAAGATTTCCTCAGTATTGCTCAGATTATGTAATTATTGTCAGTGCCTCAGACTTTGCCACAGGTGTTCTTACTGTATGATATCCTGAAAACATGACCTGTTGGGAGTCCCTGATGACTGGAGTTGAGAAACACTGGTCTAAACTGTTAACAAAAAGACTTCTAGTGGTACTTCACAATTTAATTCATAATGATCAGCTGGGGTTTATGAAAAGTAGACAGGCACCAGACACTACCTGGAGAATGATAAATTTAATTTCAGAGACCGAACTCTCTCACTTGCCTTCCCGACTTCTGGCCTTGGATGCAGAGAAGGCATTTAATAGTATCCACTGTGGCTTTGCTTTTGCTACTCTCAATAAATTTGGCTTTCACAGCAATATTTTTAAGGCTATTCAGGCCCTATGTGGTGTCCCCTTGGCCAGGGTGCTGGTGGATATCTTTTTTCCCCAAATCCTTTCAAATCACTTATGGTATATGGCAAGACTGTCCCCTGTCTCCTCTATTATTCTCTTTAGTAATGCAAACTCTTGCAGAGATGATCAAGTCACGCTACAACATTAAAGTGATTATGGCAGGTCATAGGCAGTATAAAATAAACCTGTTTGCGGATGATATGTTATTGATTCTTTCAGATTCCCTTCCGTCTTCAAGAGAAGCATATAATTCTCTGCTTCATTGTAGCCAAATCTGTCAAGGAGAGAGAGGGGGTACCCTGACTGATCCCGCCTCTGTTGCTGAATTGTCATGGATCAACTACTTTGAGCGCTCCCACACTACCAATTGCTATGGCACAGCTTCGATCGATCGCTCTAGTGGGATTGCAAGCGCAGAGTCATTAGAATATACCCAGCTTTGCCAGGCTGCTACACGCAATCCCGAGGCGAGTGTACGCCAACTTGCCACATATGGTGGTGGATGCACTGGCACAATCTGGAGTGGTGCACAAAGCTGCAGGAGGCTGAGTGTGCGGTTTAAAGGGCCAGGAGGCTGAATCTGCAGTTAAAGAGCCAGAAGGCCGAATCTGAAGTTAAAAGGCCAGGGGGCCGAGGCTGTGGTTAAAGGGCCAGGAGGCCGAAGTTTGCGGTTGCTGTGCAAGCAACAGAGGACTAGGCAGAGAAAGTCTGCGAGGCAAGTTTGTGAACTTGTTTGTTCATGTTGGACTGAGAAGTCAAGATGGCGGGTGGTGCGGGAGGCAACCAACAAGAGCCATGCTGGGGTTGTTTGCAGATGGACTAGTGCAGGTATGGATGTCCAGTGGCAAAGTGGCCAGTAAAACCCCACTGGTCTGTGATGGAGGCTAACTGCAGGGCTTTGAGGGCACAACAGGAGGTGTCCCCGCCAAAGGACTGTGTCAAATATTCAGAGAAGACTCCAAGCAGTGGTGAGGCCACTAATAGAATATCTTATGTGCAGGGTGGCTCAGCAAAAGCTGTATAATGTAGCAGGACATTTGGTGAAGGTTCGTCCAAAGAATCTAATGCAGATGATGATGTGTGGAAATTTTTGCATGACCCAATATTTTCCTTGCAGGAGAGTACAGAGAAAACTGCAATGTCTGCATTGGGTGCAAAAAATAGTTCAAAAAATGTATGGTGCATAATGCGTTGCATGATATGTTTTTGTGCACGATGATACCGTGAAAGCCTCACAGTGTGCACAGACATTTAAGGAAGATTTGTCCGAGAACTGTGTTGCTGACCGGCTAGTGCAAGAAAATTCCATTAATCCTGAAGTGTCATGTGTGGGGGATGGTGGGATGTATTCTGTGCCTAATATGTGTAGATATGTCTCCCATATAAGGTAACAGTGTGAACAGGTTGCAATAAGTGTAGCCAACGCCCACGTGGGAGGTAGTGCAAATATGCCTCTAGTGAAAGAGGGAAGAAATAATGAAAACAGTGTGCGTAGGACTAGAAATGCTGGAGTTAGTAGTACTATGCCTTTAGAGAGAGAGGATAGATAGTACTAAAGGTGCAAAGAAGAGAAAAAAGAAGAAAATGCTGCTGGTGAGAAAAGTGAGGTTGTCAGTGCAAATCCCGAGGTCCAGGGTGAGACAGCAAGAGAACTCTTGTTTAAACTTCAGGAGGGATTTGCACCAATGTAAACTTATATAAAGTTTCTGAAGGAAGCATGTCAAACTACTAATGAAAGACTTGACGCGCAGTTTGACAAAGAAAGGGCCAACTTGTGTCTGCTTGGAGAAGAGGCCAAGAGGCAAAGGCTGTTAGCAAAGGAGCAGACAGATAAATTCCTAAGAAAAAGAAAGTAATCTCCAAGAAGCTGAGCAGCTGAAAGCAGAAAATGCAGCGCTCTTAAAGGAGCATGAGCATCTTGAGAGATTGGCTAAGGAGGAAGCTGATCACCGCGTGTTGCTGAAACAGAAGAATGTTCAGTGTGAACAGAGCTTGGAAGAGATGAGAAGTGAGAAAAAGAAGTATGAGGGATATCTTTCAACAGCCCATGAAGAGATACAAGACCTCAGAGATGTAGCTAGAGATGAGGCTGATCGCAGAGTATGTCTGGAGGCACAATCTGTGCAGTGTGAACAGGACTGTAAGAAACTGCAAATGAAAACCCAAGAGTTGGAGATGACGTGTTGCGAGTCAGAAAGAGCTTTTACAGATTCACGTAATCAAACTACAGGTTTGCAGAATCAAGTTGCAGAGTTGAAAATGCAGTGAGCAAAGAAAAATGGTGAATTGGAGTTCCTGATAAGGTGGCTTAAGAAAAAGCTGAAACTAAAGAAAGCTGCTTGCAGTCAGGCAGAGAAGCAAGCAGAGATCTTGAAAGACAGACTGAGTTACAAGGAAAACCAGGGAGCACTGCATGAGAGACTGGTGTCCCAGCTACAGATGAGTTTGGATGAGAAAGCTGAAGTACATGGAATCCAAATCCAGGAGCTGGAACGGAGACATGCTGTAACTATGGGGAAACTGTCCAAGCAGTTGGAGCAAACTGGAAAGGTGAAAAAAAAAAACATTGAAAAGTGAGTGTCTTTAGCTGACTCAAAAGGTGAAGCGGTTGTTGGAAGACAAGTGTGCATCTGAATGCAAAAGAAATACAGTAGAAATGTAGCTTCAAGAGCTACAAGTAAAAGTCACTGAAAGTGACAGAAGGCAGACAGCGTTGTCTAAGAAGGTGAATAGACTGCAGGTGGAGCTAGAAGCTCAGACTGAAGAGTCTCAGAGACTGGTGCAAGAAGAGACACAGTAGAGGCTTGGTTTTAGTGCACACCTGAAGATAATACAAGATGAGATAGATGTGTTCCTCAAGCAGTTAGAGGAAGATGCAGAAACTAAGAGGAATCTGTCAAAGCAGATTGCAACACTTCAGGTGTCAGATCTGGAAGAGAAACTGGATGAGAACCCTGCATGCTGGGTCACAGTTGAAGAGCAAGATAGTGAAATCCTAGAAGGAGTGGAAGTGATAAATCAGCTGTTTTGTCTTCAAACTGATGTCTATGATGAACTTGAGAAGTTTACAGTGAGTCTTCAGCAGGAAGTAGAAGACATTAGTGTGGAGCTTGGTCACCAATGTCAGGTGGTGTCCAACGGGGAGAAGAAACAAAAGAGGTATGAACAGTGGCTTACTGAGGATAAATCAGCATCTCCTAAAGATGCAAAAGAATGGCTTAACAAGTGGGTGCGCATTGAAATGCAAGACTGGATTGTCAACAAGACAAACGCTGAAAAGAGAACCTTGATACGGGAAAAGCTAAAAGGTGTGTTCCAACAACCGGTAGAAGGAATGGAGACCTTGTTGGAGAATATTAAGAAAGAGACTGAAGCGCTAACTTTGACGTGCACCCTGGAGGTGATGTCAGAAGAAAAAGTAGTATTGCAAAGGTCCGCTAAGAAGTTAAATGCAAAGGTGAAGCTCTGGGAGGCAAAGCATCATATTGCTGAAAAGAAGGTTCAGAGACTAGAGAGGTCTAGGGCCCAGTTCAGACAAGTAAAAAGAAAGAAGACCCTGCTGAATTCTAAAAATGAGATAAAAAATGTGAAAGTCATTGAGAAAGTGAGAGCTGAGCTACAGGTGGAAGGTGAGCAATCCTCTGAAGTTCAAGTGACCAAAGAGAAGGCAGAAGGTGAAACTGCTGAAGCAGAGAAGGCCACGAAGGTAGCAGAAACTGGGGAAAAGGCCTCAGAAATAACTCCTGTCCTGGATAAGGAAGTTGTGCAAATGAATGGAAGTATCTCTGTGGTAGAAGGCACACAAATGGAAATAAGTGCACATGCCGCTACTGAGGTCCAGACTGAAGAAATGGAACTTGCAACAGTTGAATAGAGGAGTGTTGTACAATGTGAAGTATTTATTATGTAAGTTGAGCTTTAGAAAGTGCCAGTTAGGGCGAGAGACCCCCCAAGCCTGGAGTTTTGACCCTGGAGGGCCAAAAAAGAAAGTGTGATACGGCCTATATCAAAGGGGGGGTATGTAGTAGTGCAGTACACAGAAGGGCCTGTAGAGGGCTGCAGACAGAACTTCTGGTGCTAGAGTTAACACCAAGTGGAGGAGAAACCAGATAAAAGCCAGTTCCTGCCAAAAGCAAGGGGGAGAGGATCAGCGCAACAGAGCTGAGGTGCTGCAGAGGCTGGTGGCCTAGCAAAGGCCACAGTCCGACAGGGACAACAACCCTGGACTGACACCCAAGTTGGGAGAGACGTTGGCTGAGAGAGCCAGATTCATGGAGCTGGAAGGGCTGCTAGGTCTAGTGCAAACCAGAAGTTTGACAGGGAAGACGACCCTAAACTCAACACCCAGGTGGGGTGGGTATTTGGACTGTGTATATTGACGTTGTATGATGTGCTGTGAAATAAAGACTGGCAGGAGCCAGATAAAGAAATCCACATCTCCTGAGCAGTTTCTACATGTGTGGTGCGCCATTTCCATGTAAGAGAGGTCAGCGAACACGAGGCAAGTGTACCCCAACTTGCCACAACGCATACAGAACAAAAGCTCAAATCACCCCCTGGTCAGTCTAACATCTCTAGCACTCTACAATACCCACACACACTCACTGCCACCACCAGTTTTTATCATAGGGAAGCTAGGACCAAGACTATGAATTATGAATAGAGATGAGCGAACGTGTTCTTAACGAACACTTACGCACCCGGACACCGGCTTTTCCGAGGACTTCCGTGTTCGCGCGTAAGTATTCGGGGGGCGCCGGGGGGCGGGGAGAGGCGCGGCGGCGCGGGCGGCAGCAGCGGGGAACAGGGGGGAGCCCTCTCTCTCTCCCTCTCCCCCCCACTCCCCGCCGCAACCCCCCGCGCTGCCACGGCGACCCCCGAACTTTTTTCGCCCGAACACGGAATTCCTCGCGAAGTTCGGTGTCCGGGCGAAAAGGGGCGGAGCCGAACACGTTCGCTCATCTCTAATTATGAACACAATTTTTTAAGTTATGGTTCGTTTTAAAACAGACAAAACTTAACTAATAAATTGCAGATTTATTCCAAAAAAAAGACTAGAAGTGCTAAATATTTATAAGTATACAAAAATATACAGAAAACAATGTTACAGTGGTGGTAAGGTTTACAGAAATACACAACAGACAGTATTTAAAAATAAAGCAAAGGGAAAATAAAGACAGATACCAGATTTGTGATATTTGGCTCAAGGTTCTGTTTGTGTGGAGTCACTGAAGCAAATGGGAAAGCGTTATGTTGTAGCATATCTCCGAAGTCTGACAAAAGGGGTTCGCTGAGCCCTGATTTATAAAGGATTTACCAGAACACACCTCCCCCCACCCCCTCTAATGTAATTTCAAGATGGGTTGGTTAGAAGCGTACAACCTTTCAAAAACTATAATTCTCCATTTTGACCATATCTCTGAAAGAGATCCTCTAATCGGGAATATATGACCGTCATATTTCTGCTCATAATTTTATCTATTCAACGATATCAAGCTTGACATGTAAATTATAGCCAGGTATGTGGATACACCATTTGGGGGTCCCGTTTCTGGGTCCCATACCTGAATGTGTGTAGATGTGTTTTAATTGGCTGGCCCACCTGATTCCAAAAAGATAATTCATATCTGGCTAGGTCCTTCGCACAACCAGTAATCCTTATTCAAAGATTTTCCCCTGAAAAAAAATCTTGGAGCCAGGGAGTCTGTGGGAACCATCGGTGATTTGGTCATCAATTGAGGTGGGATGGTAGCCCTGATTTATAAATGTTCTTTTAAGATGGTACAAATGTTCCTCTCTGTCTGTTGGGTTGGAGCAGATCCGGTTGTATCTGGTGACCAAATCACCAGAGCCACCAGGATACCCAGAAGTCAACTACTCCAATACAAGGAGAAGGAAAGAAACAATCGTGTGCCTCTAGTAGTGACCTACAATCCGCAACTAGAGGTACTAAGGAAAACCGCAAGAAAACTCCACCATACCCTGCACAAGGATGACCGTCTGAAAACCATATTCCCGGACCCTCCGCTTCTGTGTTACAGGCAACCTCCTAACTTGAGGAACTTTATAATCAGGAGTGCATTACCCTCTGACACACAAAAAGGAACTTATCCCTGTAATGTAAGGAGCTGTAAGACCTGCTCACATGTACTGACTGCGGACAGGATACGGATCCCCAACACACAGCAGGACTATAAGATCCAGGGGACATTCACATGTTCCTCGTCCAATGTGGTGTACCTAATCATGTGCAGTAAATGTCCTGTTGGGGGTCTTTATGTTGGAGAAACAGGACAGAAACTCAAAGCCAGGATGAGATCTCATCGCCACACGATTGAACACAGAAGAAGAGAATTACCTGTGGCCGAGCACTTCTCTAACCATGGACATGACATAGGGGATATGAGAGTTTTGATATTGAAGGGTGGTTTCAAGTCACAAAACCACAGAAGAATTTGGGAATATAAATTGATAACAACCTTTGACACGCTGAATACTGGGTTAAATTATTCCCCAGGATTTATGCGTGAATGGGAAGTGTGAGACTTGATTGCACAGATAAGACCCCCATCAACAGTAATTCAGGGACCATAAACTTTCACTCCCTTATCAGTATTTAGCTAAAAATGTTTGTGTATCTCTTATAACAATTCAAGCCTGTTGACCTTCCCCCCCCCCTCCAACAGTAATTTAGGGACCATAAAACTTTCACTCCGCTATCAGTGTCTAGTTGCAGAATTCCTTTTAAGTGCGAACCAATCACATCCATATCTGTGCCTTGTCATAAGTATGTATGTTATAAGTGTGTATAAATATGCATGCCTCTTCAGATCCAATCCATTTAAGCCGGAAGAAGTACCCTGCGTTGGTACGAAAGCTCGCTATTATTACATCATGTATTTTTGTTAGCCATTAAAAGGTATCATATCTACAAGATTACGTCGTTTCTCTTGCTGAGAAAAATCACATTTTATAGATTGTTCCAGAATATCATGGAAATTGATAAGCAGAAGAGGTGAACAGCATACAGGAAGAGCACATCGGTGACTAATATTGGTAAGCGAGAGGAATAACTTCTCTTTTCCTGGGACATATCCAAGGAGGTGGGAGATGATGGCACTCACTGTAATATGTGGGACTGGCTTGAAGGTAAGCATAGACCCAAGGTACACTTTTGGAATCGCATTCGATTTCACAACTTTTTGTGGCGCCGTGAAAATTTTTGTTGTTTTTTTGTTGAACCATTGGGTAAACCAATGTAGAATGGAGATGCAATGTTTCATTGTTTTTATTCAAGTTCACAGATTTCACTGGAAAGCCTCATGTGGTGTAGAGCATTGAGACAGCAGAAATGCAGTCTAAAGCTCTCGCTCATGAACTGAATGTTGCAGGTTCAATCCCTGAGTGGTTCAGGTAGCTGGCCAAAGGTCTACTCAGTTTTCCATCAGTAAAATAAGTACCCAGCTTGCTGGAAGGGTAGAAGATGACTGTGAAAGGAAATGGCAAGAAGCCCACAAAAACAATGTGCTTGCATCAGGGGACTTTGCCTTTACCTACCTACCAAAACTCACACCAACTGTAACTCCTGTAACTCCAGAGAGTGGACAGACTCTCCTTAACTGAGGTATAGCTGCTAACTTGGTTACACCCGGATTGGATGTGGATATTTTCGAGGTTGCTTAGATTGCAGGAACTCTGAGGGAGACTATGACTGGTAGAAGAAAGAAGAATGGACCACACACTGACAGGGTCTGGAGAATGGATACACTCTTATGCTTTTCCTGCTCGTTCTACACCATGATTTCACACCTGAGTCACAAGCTGCCCCATCACTCTCAGGAGGTACTGTGTGGTATAGTGTCTTCTGTTTGATTTGCCCCAGGGCTTACCACTGCTGCGAACTGGTTTGTACTGGGCTGCATGGTATTTGTCTGTTACAATCCAGACCAACTGATCAGCATATCCATATCCTCCCCACTGCGAGCCAGGCTAACAGTTTCAGGGACTCTTTTAGAGGACAAGTGAATACAGTGAAAAGAGACACTGAAGATGGCAACTTGTTTACAAAAGGGCTACGCATGAGACAGAAAATAGAGGCACATCCATTTCACTAATAACCTTTAATGAATCCTGAAGAGGTGTATTTGCCTCCACTGCATATAAAACTGGGGAGAAGAAACAATTTGTAAACACAATTGATAGAAATGCTGCCGTACTTATGCATTTGAAATCTAAATTTCCCAAAGTTAGTGATGCGGAAGAGAAAGAAGGAATTTTTATAGGTTCACGAATGTCTCCTCTTCTTTCCTTGGAAATCAGAAAGCTCTTGTGAGCTAGTGAGTGAGCTTGTGGCATCATACTAAGTTATGAGATGCAATATGTCCTTAAAACTTCACTTCTGGACTCCCACCTGGACATCCTCTCAGAAGATCTTTGGGGCTGTCAGTGACCGGCCTGGCGAGTGTCTCCATCAGTAGATGTCTACAATGGAACAGAGGTACCGGCTGACTATTGCTGGACCATGAAGCAAAATATTCTGCCAAACCTCGTCAAAAACTTTCTAATTAAACTATTTCACATAATGCTGACTTACATTAGTACTAATTTTCTAAAACTTGAAATGTGTCCCAAAAAACTTGATGGAAAAAATTTTAACATATTTAAATTCCGAAGGTGAAATACAACTGGAATCACCATTAAATATTCTTGTAAAAGTAAAAAGTTTTGTTTTGTAGACCAGCGTATTCCTGCAGAATGGTTTCAACACTTAGTGGTATTAACGCTATGATGAATTGTTGTGGTTCTGAAGGCTCAGAAAGTTGAACATGCTACTATATGGAGTCTCTAAAAAAGTGTCCATTCAGTGTATATCTACACCTGCATCTGATGGAGTGTGTTTCTCTTTAAAATAGACCAAATAAACAGCAACATTATTGTACTATTTCTTATGTATCTATGAAATAGACGTGTTTTAATGAACTAGGACAATGAGACCTTATTCAGTTGTTTCAGGGTGCTTGCCCTTCATCAGTGTATAGTGGGTTTCTGACTTGATAGCAAGAGGCCTGTGATGTGGATCAAGAACACTATCCTTTCTCCTTAGGGAGAGCGCCTAGAAGATGAGTGAGTGAGGAAACTTATAAGGCCATTCATGCTTCTCTGGGTAATATCTAAATAAGGGAGATGGAATACCTCTGCAGCGCCACCTATTGGAAGGCAGCATTCCTGCAAGTCAATGTTAGACTCTTTATACAAGCCTTGAAACAATGACTGGGAATTGAAAGCCAAGCCAGAATCCATACACAAATATATGCTATCAAACAAAACTTGTATGGCTACATAAAACTCAGCTGATTTATTATAATTCGACCTAGGTTAGGCACGGTAACTGATAAGTTAAGAATGCTTTCTTATTATTTCACTTGGTTTTGATCATCTTTCTTACACAATTTTTAACATCCTTATTTCTGATGCTGTAGATGATGGGATTCATCATCGGCATTCCCGCCGTATAGAGAAGAGATAGAATACTATCTGTCTCTAGAGAATGAGAAGATGGAGGCTGAAGATACATGAACATAAGGGTTGCATAATAGAAGGTGAGGACAGTGACGTGAGAGCTGCATGTAGAAAAAGCTGCTTGTTTTCCTTGTGAGGAACGGATCTTCAAAATGCTGGAAATTATATAAACATAGGAAATCACATTCAAAGATAAAGAGCAAAAAATAAGGATCGCACATACTACATACATCATTGTCTTATTAAGCCAAGGATCCTTGCAGGATAGTCTTAAAATGGGAGGTATTTCACAAAAGAAATGGTTGATAAAATGATTCCTGCAGAATGAAAGTCCGATGAAGACAACGGGCACATGGATAAAGGAGTTTACTAAACCCAAAGTCCATGGTATTAGGGCTAAGATAACACAAAACCTCATATTCATAATACTGCTATAGTGCAATGGCTTACAAATGGCTACAAATCTATCATAAGCCATGACGGTAAGTAAGAGGCACTCTGCTACCCCACCCACCAATGAGAAGAACATCTGTAAAGCACATCCAGTCACTGAGATACTCTTGTCTGTGGATAAAGTATTTTTGAGGATAACGGGCACTACAGTGGAGGATACAAAGATGTCAATGATAGAGAGATTACAAAGGAAGAAGTACATAGGCGTGTGTAAGGTTGGGCTGATCCTCACTGTAATAAGAAGAAGACCATTTCCTAACAATGCAATAATGTATACCACCAGTAATAAAAGGAACCCTAAAACTTGGAGTTGAGGAACAGTAGATAATCCAAGCAGGAAAAAGTGAAATGGAACAGTTTGGTTGGAGTTCTCCATAGAAAAACCCAGAACCTTCAACAAAGGACAAAGTTGAAGATTGTTAAGTAGTTTGACTGAACTTGGAATATTTGTATATTGAGAAGAACCCCACATACAAAACTAGTACAGACAACCAATCAGATCACTGTGTTCATACTCTAAGGTACATGAGAACGAAAATGTAATTGCTTGTCTTTGAGAACTACTCCACTATTTTATGTTTCTACTGTTTTTTATAAGAGCCTCAATGTTTTATCCTTAGATTATTTACTGTCCTTGTCATTCATCTAGAGAGCTGTTTTCAACATTACCTGTAGGTTTGCTACATCTGTGTATAAAAATGAAACCTCTATTTCTATTTATGGGCTTTTACCCAGTAGCGTTTTTTTAATGCTTCAATATCGCTGCTTTTTTTTTTTTTTCCATAATAATTTTTATTAAATTTTGTAGAGAAGTAGGAGCATATACATATCATTGCGTATATAAGTAATAATTAAATACACCGTTACAAAGTTTACATATTGTGACGACAGGTATTTCAAGCTTTACATTTCACACAGCGATATGTTATAAATGAGATAAATTACTTTTTGTGTTTAAGCAGTAAGAGAAATAGATCAACTAAACAATTTTAAACATATCAGAACTTATTTTTTAGTTCAAATTGCTGCCAATTATTCCAAATGCTGTTAAATTTAGAGAGACAATTGTTAAATTTTGCATATATCTTTTCGTAACAATAATGGTCTGAAACTGCGCCCAAGAGTTCCCCAATCAAGGGAGGAAAAGCTTTCCTCCACTTTTTGGTTAGGATGCTTTTGGCAGTCAATAGAAAGTGGCATATCCATTTTCTTTTCTTTTTTGGTATTTCTTGGCAGCCGATAAGGAGGAGTGCTAGTTGAGGTGAACACTCAAGACAAATGCCAGTTATGGATTAAATGGTGTTAAATACCTCCTTCCAATATTTACGGATTTGGGGACAATCCCAAAACAAGTGATATAAGGTGCCTACTTGGCCGCAGTCTCTCCAGCATGAATTAGAATGGGTCGGGAAAAATTTTGCCATTTTTGAGGGTGTATAGTACCAGTTAGTTAGTACTTTGTAATGGGTTTGGAGAATGCTGGCTGAAAAAGTAGCTTTATTGGCCCATTCAAAGGCTCTCAACCGCATCGGGAGTGGTATGTTTTCTTTTATGGTATGCTCACAATTTAGAAGGTGTATCTTTTTTAATCTATTGGTATTTTGAGTAATTACGCTGTAGAAGGTTTTGATTTGGGAAGCTTGGGAGGTTTTGCACCTGGTAAATATGACTTCCAATTCTTTCGGGAAAGAGAAATTGTATATATCAGCTTGTTTGAGAAAGGAGAGAATTTTTATATATGAAAAAGCTTCTGAATCAGGCATACTGAATTTGTTTTGAATTTCCTGAAAAGAAAGAGGTTTACTTTTATTCAGTATGTCTGAGATGGTTTTAACTCCCCTAGTTGTCCATTTGTTTAGATTTAAATCCCGAATGAAGTAGGAAAGGACTTCAATTGGAAGTTCAGCTGGAGGGTCTCTGGAGTCAGCCCCACACCCAAGTGCTAGTTGGTTCCAATACTGAAGGGTGTTTGACATTAGCAGAGGGATATCTTGGAAATATATTAGTGGTGCGATCTTTGGAATCAGAGCTCCAAGATTGGAGGCCTTAATCAGAGTCCAGGTGTCTGTCTCCATTTCTGTTTTTCTCTATATGGCACCAAGATGGGATTGATTGAGATTTCAGCCAGGCACCAGATTGGCTTAACAAAGAAGCCTTGTAATAGGTTTGGAGGTTGGGAACACCAAGACCCCCCTGTTTCTTATGCTGGTATAGTATTGATGCCGCTAATCTCGTTTTTTATCACACCAAATAAAATTAAGTAGCTGCTTCTAGAATTTTTGGATCGTGGACTGGGGAATTGGATAGGACAGTGTGTGAAAAAGGTATACAATTTTCAGGAGTGGTAACATTTTATAAAGTGCCATTCTGCCGAACCAAGAATTACCAATTTCCTCCATCTCTGCTTGAAGAGAGATATATAGGGGATCAAAATTTGCGGAAATTGTTTCAGGTAGGTTTTGACATATTTTGGTGCCTAGGTACGATATCTCAGTTTTCCATTGAAAGGGAAACTCCTTCTGTATATCCAATTTTAAATCAGGATCTACATTGATTCCCATTATCAGGGATTTGTCAGAGTTTAGTTTGTATAAAGAGGCATTGCTGTATTGGGTGATGCAGTTGTTTACACCTCTTAGGGAGTTAACAGGGTCTGTCATGGTAATGATAATATCATCGGCGAAAAGGCCGATTTTGTTCTGTCTTAAGCCCATTGATACACCTCTAATCTCCAGAGAGGTTCTAATCATTTCTGTGAGGGGTTCTATTGTCATGACAAACAACAATGGGGATAGGGGACACCCTTGTTGGGTGCCATTAGATATATAGAAAGATGAGGACAACACCCCGTCAACCAAAACTTTGGCCGAGGGTTTTGTGTAAAGAGCTTGGACTGCACGCAGGAAGCCCTCGCCCACCCCAAACCTCCCGAGCACTTCAAATGCGAAGCCCCAATGCACTCTATCGAACGCCTTCTCCGAGTCCAGGGAAAGAAGGAGAGAAGGCGTCTGACTCGAGGCGATCGACTCCAGCAAGTTCTGTATCTTGCATGTGCCATCTGTGGCACTTATTCCTTTCGTAAAGCCCACTTGGTCATTGGGAATGACCGTGGGCAAAACCTCCAGAAGTCTGCTGGCCAATATTTTAGCATATATTTTTAAGTCGGAGTTCAGGAGGGAAATAGACCTGAAATTTTCTGGTGTTGTAGGGGACTTGCCTGGTTTGGGTATGGTGACAATAGTGGCCTGGAGTATTTCTTCTTGCATGGAGCCCAGGTCCATCGCTTCATTAAATAGTGAATTTGGTTTGTGTTTTTTAGATCTTGTATGGCCTTATGTATTTTTGGAATTGATATTGGTTTGCTTAATATGTCTCTTTGGGTGACTAGTGTGGGGAGATCCAATCCATCCAGGAATTTATTTATTACCTCTGGGGTGGGCTGAAAAGTGCTAGGATTATCTTTAAGGCTGTAAAGGCTGTTGTAATATTCCCTGAATTGTTCAGCTATCTGCTGGGGGTGGGAGATTTTATCCTGGGGGGCATTTTTGTTAGTGATAAATGGGATTTTTGTTTTTAATTGTTTTTTTCCATGTAGGAATAGTAGTTTGCTTTAAAGCAAGTCAGACCCCTATTGTAGTTGTCTAGAAGCGTTTTTTTTAATTCCCTCCTCAAGGAGGATAGCTCCATTAGGAGGTTGTTTTGTGGATATTCTTGGTGGAGAGATTCCAGTTTGTTTATTTTTCCTAATAGAAGGTCTATTTTTTCTTGTTTGTTTTTATTTTGTTGTATTTTGAGTTTTATTAGCACCCCTCTTATAACTGCCTTGTGGGCATTCCACAACGTGGTGTTGCTTACATCTGATGTGGAGTTAAAAGAGAAGTATTCCTCTAAAGCCTTGTTGATAGTTTTTTGATTCTCAGGGATATTGTATAGGTTGGTATCGTTTCGCCACGTTTTTGATAGGGTACAGGGGGCGCTCACGTTCAATTTTATGTATATCGGCGCATGATCTGACCAGGTGGAGACTCCAATCGTGGAGTCAGTTATTGAAGTGAGAGTCCCTCTATCCACCCAGAACATATCTATCCTTGAGTAAGTTTTATGCCTTGGGGAGAAAAAGGTAAATTCCCTTGAAGAGGAATTGAGACATCTAAATGTATTGTATAAACCCTCTCTATATAACCAAGAAGGAAGAACCAGCACATTCCTGGTGGATGCTGTGGAGTCCACCTTTTTGTCTGCTATTATGTTGAAGTCTCCACATAATAGTAATTTGCTCATAAGGACTTTTCTGATCTTCTTTATTACTCTGTTCAGGAAGGAGATTTGGGATTTGTTAGGTGCATAAATGTTCACCAGAGTAATTGGTGAATTATTTATGGTGCCTTGCAATATCAGGTATCTACCCTTGTCGTCTGAAATTTGTTTATTAAGAGAAAAATGAAGACTATCTCTCAGGGCAATCAGTACTCCAGCGTGTTTTTTATGGGCATTTGAAAAGTAAATATGCGGGTATTGTTTATTTGAAAATTTAGGACAAGACTGTTGGGCAAAATGCGTTTCTTGCAAACATAAGATGTCTATTTTGGACGCTTTAGCATCCTTCCAGACCATTGAGCGTTTGAATGGGGAATTTAATCCCCTAACGTTCTGGGAACAGGTTTTGAGTGTATTTGTTTGGGATACATTAGCAGCATAGCAAATATACGAACTTAAAACAAAGATACAGGCGAAAACAGTAATATGCCTGTTAACATTAAACAATATATGAGTTGCGTTATTCATGTTATTTGTGAGGGCATACTTAAGATAATCTATCTTATTGCATGAAAACATCAATATGAGCCCTCCACGGAAAGAGCAGTGAGACTGTAAAATTAAACAGTTAAACTTTAGATAAGAGCAGGTATAAAAACCTGAAACCTGTTATGGGGGGGAAAGTTTGGCTTGCAGACCATCAGCCCGGTATTGAAGGTCAGCGAGAAATGTGACCAGCATCATATAAGGAAGAACACTTGTGATGTTCATGCTGTTTTCACAGAGGAGTAGTAGGAAGCGTGTGGCGATGGGAGGATTTCGGGGGTCTCTGAGGTTTGCTTGATTGTGGTTCCTCTGGAAGTAAGATATTCCATTTTGAGAGGACATTGGCGCTATCTTCTGATGAGTTTAGAGCATGCACTGTGTTATCTTTGTGGACTATTATTTTTGCAGGAAAGCCCCATTTGTAGGGAATTTTTGCAGCTCTCAGGGATGAAGTGATTAGAGAGAAAGCCTTTCTTGCTGGGATAGTATTCTGTGACAAGTCGGTGAAAAGGCTTGTTTGTAAATGGAGATGGTAGGGCGCCCTGCTTTCTTGAAGCTGTCATCAGGGC
Source organism: Eleutherodactylus coqui (assembly GCF_035609145.1). NCBI lineage: Eukaryota > Metazoa > Chordata > Amphibia > Anura > Eleutherodactylidae > Eleutherodactylus > Eleutherodactylus coqui. Next base: position 238,027,317 of record NC_089842.1, read on the forward strand.
GTCTTTTATATGGAAAAAATGAAATTTGGCGATTACGTCTCTTGGAACTGAGTCTGGTAGAAAGTTCGGCTTTAGCAATCTGTGCGCTCTATCGATAGTGCAATCTAATTCTGAGGCATCTGGAAGGATGCTTTTGTTAGCTTGGTGAGGAAGCTTTTTAGATCATGCTGTGGGACTCTCTCTGGGATGCCTCTAAACTTGACGTTACACCTCCTGCTCCTATCTTCCAGATCTGTAAGTTTTTTCTTTATGTCTTCTACTTCCTCTTCCAGGGAGTAGTGTGCATCTATTAATTTGTTGTGGGATGCAGTTACTTCTCCCATTTTGGTTTCAATATGGTCGGTCCTTTCTTCTAGATCTGTTATAGAGGTGTTTAGGGTGTTTGACAGAGACTTTATGTCCTTTTGCAAAGATCCCTTTAATGCTAGGATCATTTGTTTTATAAAATCTTCCATAGCAGGCATGTTGGATGATGGGACACTTATAATGAGGTCAGGCTCTAATGGGGGTCTTCTTGCTGTTGGTTAGTATGTGAAGAGAGTCAGGGGTGCTGTTTTTCAGGGCTTGATAAAGGACTGGAGAGGAAAGATGGTGGCTTCGAACCCGATGGCGCCATTTTGCAGCCGTGTGGAGCGGCACCAGCACCCTCCTCAGAAGAATCACTCACCCCGCGTCTGGATGTGGTCTTCGGTTTCTCTTCACATTGTATTTCTTGGTCAGCGTTTTGTCTTCTCAGGCCGGGTGACCGAGAAGGAGAAACCTCTGTGTCTTCTCTGGGGCTTGGAGGTGAGGGGGAGCCCTCTTTGTTCATCGGTCCCTGCCTCCTCGGTCCGCGGGTGATGAAAAAGTCCGAGACTTTGTTAAGTGGCGTTTTGGTGTTTCTTCTTTTAGGCATTTTGTTGCAGAGGACCTTCAGGCTGCTTTTAGGTGTTTTTGAAGGGGTTAAGATCCCTCTTGGGCAAGGATTGTAAGCAGGGAAGGCTCTGTGTCATGTAACTGTCCTGGTTCTCGTTCGGGCCCCTCCTCCCCCAAAAGAGCTTTTTATTGGGTTCAAGTATAGTGAAGGCAAGACAGTGTCCGTCTCAATGTACAGCCTATTTCAGCTCACACTACTTCAAGGGAGCTCAATCTAAAAGCCTCAGTACAGGGGAGCCACGATCCCCAGAAGCCCTATCACCGGCACTTAGATGTCACAGAGCTATTCTCTCTGTTATCAGCTCGCTGTCTAGCGCGGTCAGTGAGCTTCCCTGAGCCCAGTCGTTTTCTGTGAGTGAACAGCTGTAGTTGGCTGTGTTGTAACAGGGGGTTCGGGGAGGCATCGTGTGAGCTGGTAATGTCTCCTTCCTTTCTTTCCTCACGCCGCGCTCAGCCGCGGTTGCTGGTGTCTAAAATGGCGCCTCCTTCCCACGCTTCAGCAGGCTTCTGCTTCTTTTGTGCCCACTGTTTAATGTGGATAGGCAGCTGCTGTGGGTTAACGTGTGTCGGGAGGCTCTGGGAAACAGTGTGTATCCTAAGGTTGTCTCCTTCACTTTCTCTCTGCACACTGCGCTCAGCCGCGGCTGCCGGATTTTAAGATGTCGCTCCGTTCCCGTGCTTCGGCGGGCTTCTACTAATAGTGACCCACCGGGAGATTCAGCAAAGGTTGCGGTGGGGCTCCGTTCTTTTCTTCCTCTCTGCGGAGAACACTGCTAGGGACGGCAGAGTCCTCCGGTGAAGTTTCAGGCGTCCTCACCCCCGCGGGCAGTGCTGAGCGATAAAGATCTCCGTCCCTCCCGGCTTCACTTCTCGGAGTTCAGGTACTGCCTCTTTGTTGTAGGGATCTTTAGTGTTCGTTTGAGCCGATTTTTCTGAGCTGGAGATGCTATTTAAGTAGCTTTAATTACCGGGTGCGAGCAGAGCTCAGGGAGACATGTCTGCTCGGGTCTGCATCTAGGCCACGCCCCTCATCGCTGCTTTTTTTTTAAATGGGACTGTCTAATGTCAAAATCGCATCACATAAAAATTGCAAGTTTGTGCTTTTTGCAATTTTTGTGCAATGCGATTTTAACATTAGACAGTCCCATTGAAAGAAACGAAGCGATATTGCAGCGTTAAAAAAACCTTAGTCGGTAAAAAGCCATTAAGGGGATGTGTTCTTAGAAAATGACCTATTAAATAAATCACATTTTTGTGTTAAACATGATTTTTAAGAATTGTTGGTGATTTTTTAAATTTTCGGTCACAACAGGTATGTAAAAAAGAATAAACCTAAAATACTGAATTTTTAAAGTGATCACAGAGCCTAATAATAGGCAGATACTTCTTCCTTTTTTGTAGAGAAGATTTTTCAGAAGTCATCTCACTAATATCAACGGCAGGATTACACTGAGAGTTAACACCAATATGTAGATAACACAGAATCCACCATTTGCAATAGATGACCAGCTGTGACAATCTACTCCTTCCCTGCAAAAATACGTCTTCACCGGTCACAGAGCATGCCAAGAACAGTCTCCCATACAAGCCAATTGTTTCCCTCTTGTCCATTGTGTGAATCATCCATGAGACTTCTGTAAAAGTACATCATATCTAAATGCAGTTTTTTGTTGGTTAGATAAGATAGTCACTTCCATAGTCACGTATAGACTATAGAATAAAAAAATATAACTAATACAAAAAATGTTGCTAATATAGTCTTTCTAAAGCACTAATCATAATAAAAGCCCATTTTTAATGGTTGAAATATTTTTAGTATGTTAATGAGAGATGAGCGAGCACCAAAATGCTCGGGTGCTCGTTGCTTGAGTTGAACTTTCGAGTAACGAACCCCATTGAAGTCAATGGGCGACTCGAGCATTTTTGTATATGACCCATGCTCCGCTAAGGTTTTCATTTGTGAAAATCTGGAAAACCCAAGAAAGTGATGGAAACGACACAGAAACGGATAGGGCAGGCGAGGGGCAACATGCTGGGCTGCATCTCAGGTTCCCAGGTCCCACTATTAAGCCACAATAGCAGCAAGAGTGAGCCCCCGCCCCCTAACAATTTTTACTTTGGACAAACCCTCATTAGCAAGGCACACCTTAGCTAAGCACCACACTACCTCCAACAAAGCACAATCACTGCCTGCGGGACACACCGCTGCCTCTTCTCCTGGGTTACATGCTGCCCAACCCCCCCTCCCCCCACACACACACGACCCAGTGTCCACAGCGCACACCAAAGTGTCCCTGCGCAGCCTTCAGCTGCCCTCATGCCACACGCTGGCTGCATAGCCACACCACCCTCATGTCTATTTATAAGTGTGTCTGCCATGAGGCGGAACCGGAGGCACACACTGCAGAGGGTTGGCAGGGCCAGGCAGCGACCCTCTTTAAAAGGGGCGGGGCGATAGCCCAGAATGCTGTAGAGAAGCAATGAGAAATTGACGTTCGATCTTCATTCCAATCCTGTGCCACCTCCGTCAGGAGCTGCAAACGTGGGCATGAGTTACATAGCAATGGGGAATCCACGTGCCCACACAGTATTCATTCTGTCTAGGTGTCGCATAGCTCAATCGACACTGCAAGGGGAAAGCCATCTGCACTCTGCCCCCTACCCAAGTCAGTCAGTGTCTTTGTGCCAGATAGGTCAAACACCGCGATGGGAACTAAGTGTGCACCAACAGCATAGGTGGGTCCTAGGCAACCCAAGACATGAACAATAAATAAATCAGACCGGCCAAACATGGCAGACTTGCACCGCGCGGACGACATAGGCCTTGGCCCACAGCTTCAGCAATCATAGGCAGGAAGCGGACTTTCACTGCACCCAGGACATAGGCCTCTGCAAAAACCCTCAGCAATCGCGGGCCTACAGCGGACTCCAATGCTAGCGTACCTGTGAACGTCTCATTAGCACTGTATTGCTCCTCTAGTTTGTCCCAATGCAGTGCCCTGGATAGCTGAGCTAACGTGAGATAAAGTACAGGTTGGCTTCGGCCCCCACTCCATGCCCTAGTCAGTCTGGCCTTTTTTCATAGTCACAGGCAGGTACAACTCTGCTCTGGGAAGTCTGTGTGCACCCACAGCATGGGTGGGTCCCAGGAAGCCACCAACGGTACATAAATAAATCCCATTGCAGTGCCCCGGATAGCTGAGCTAACGTGACATAAAGTACAGGTGGGCTTCGGCTCACACTGCTTGCCCAAGTCAGACTGGGTTTTTTTAATTAATAGTCACAGGCAGGTACAAATCCCCTATGGGAAGTCTGTGTGAAGTGGACCCACAGCATGGGTGGCTCCCTGGAACTCACCAGCGGTACATAAATAAATCCCATTGCAGTGCCCCAGACAGCTGAGCTAACATGACATAAAATACAGGTGGGCTTCGGCCCACACTGCATGCCTGAGTCAGACAGTTTTTTGTTTTTTTTAATTAATTGTCACAGGCAGGTACAACTCCCCTATGGGAAGTCTGTGTGGAGAGGACCCACAGCATGGGTGGGTCCCAGGAAGCCAACGACGGTACATAAATAATTCTCATTGCAGTGCCCTGCACAGCTGAGCTAACGTCAGATAAAATACAGGTGGACTTCGGCCCACACTGCATGCCCCAGTCAGACTGGGGTTTTTTAATTAATAGTCATAGGCAGGTACAACTCCCCTATGGGAAGTCTGTGTGGAGTGGACCCACAGCATGGGTGGGTCCCAGAAAGCCACCGGCGGTACATAAATAAATCCCATTGCAGTCCCCCGGATAGCTGAGATAACGTCAGATAAAGTACAGGTGGGCTTCGTCCTCCACAGCATTGTCTGGCTGCCAGCATATTTGTAGTGCTTATGGCGGTTGCGCCTGTCCTACTGCAATTTTGCCTATGGCGACTGTGTCTGCTTTGAAGAGTAAGGGGTTATGGATTTTGGGCTCTTTCTGTGAATTATTCATAACATTGCAGTGCCCCGAATAGCTAAGGTAACGTGAGATAAAATGCAGGTAGGCTTCGGCCCACACTGCATGCCCTAGTCAGTCTGGGTTACTTTTTGGGGGAACATGTACGTTGAACACCGCGATGGGAACACCTAGTGCACCCATAGTATGCACAGACCCCTGTAATACTCCTGTAGCAAAAGTATAAGCTGACCCCACTAACAGTTATGTTGCAGAAGTCTAAAGAGACCCTATTAACACTTCTGTAGTAACAGTATAGATGGACCCCAGTAACATTTCAGTAGCTGCAGTATAGGCAGAGCCCAGTATCACTTACATTTCAATAGTAACAGTATCCACAGACCCCTGTAACATTTCCGTAACAGTAGTATAGGCAGAGCCCAGTATTAGTGGGATTTCAGTAGTAAAAGTATAGACAGATAGACAACACCTATGTGGAAAAGCTAGTATTTTCTGAGACAAGAGAGGGGCATTTGATTGCAATGAAAAGGATATTCAAGGTACTGAAAGTCTGCACTCCTTCTCATCTCAAGCTGAAAAATGGAAAGCCTTCATTCATATGTTTTCTGTTGTCCATTTCAAAGTGTTAGCAAATAGCAATCCATGTTTCCGGCTACTACCACGCATCTTTCTTAGGAATTACCAAAGATGATCACAAGTAAAGGCCTCATCATTAGTCAGTCCAAAATCATTCAGGGAGTATGTGGTTCTCAGCTGGCCTGCTTCCACCAAGGATCGGTGCCTGCTGCTACTCTGTCCCTTGCCCTGCAGGGATGCTGTGTTCTATAGTCACCTGTATTCCGACCTCAGCTGTACGCTTATCTTTGGACTTAGTAGTACCAACAAGTTGGAAGCCACCATTGCTCTACCAGTCAGCTGAAAGCTTCAGCTAGGGATAACGGACTAGTACCACAGTTTTATTTAGTTGGTTTTCGTAATGTGGCCAGGATTAAGTGGGCCGTGGTGGGTGGTTGGTGGTGGGCTTTCTTATTGTGTCATTTTAGGTGAAATTCTTGGACCGCCGCCAGATGGACCACTGCAAAAGCATTTGCCAAGAATGTTTTCATTGTTGGAGGAGGAGGAGGAGGGGGATTTTTTTGAGGCAGTTTGTGTCCTGTCCACGTGTCCGTGGTTATATGCACCTTCCCAGGAACCGCGTTGATGAAAAATTGTCGCGACTGTGGACCTAGTAGCGCGGTTTTATTTAGTTGGTTTTCGGAATGTGGCCAGGATTAAGTTGTGGAGCGTGGACCTAGTAGCGCGGTTTTATTTAGTTGGTTTTCGGAATGTGGCCAGGATTAAGTGGGCCGTGGCGGGTGGGTGGGGGGCTTTCTTATTGTGTCATTTTAGGTGAAATTCTTGGACCACCGCCAGACGGACCACTACGAAAGCATTTGCCAAGAATGTTTTCATTGTTGGAGGAGGAGGAGGGGGATGTTTTTGAGGCTGTACGCGTCCTGTGCACGTGTCCGTGGTTATATGCACCTTCCCAGTAACCGCGTTGGTGAAAAATTGTCGCGACTGTGGACCTAGTAGCGCGGCCTCGCCGCCATCATGTTACTAATAGTGGGCCCTCCCCATACTGCTGCTGCGGAAATGTTACTGGGGTCTGTCTATACTGCTACTACTGAAATGTTACTAATACTGGGCTCTGCCCATACTGCTTCTACGGAGATGTTACTGGCGTCTGTCTATACTGCTACTACTGAAATGTTACTAATACTGGGCTCTGCCCATACTGCTGCTACGGAAATGTTACTGGGGCCTGTCTATACTGCTACTACTGAAAGGTTACTAATACAGAGCTCTCCCTATACTGCTGCTACGGAAGTGTTACTGGGGTCTGTCTATACTGATACTACTGAAATATTACTAATACTGGGCTCTGCCCATACTGCTGCTACGGAAATGTTACTGGGGCCTGTCTATACTGCTACTACTGAAATGTTACTAATACTGGGCTCTGCCCATACTGCTGCTACTGAAATGTTACTGGGGTCTGTCTTAACTGCAACTACTGAAATGTTACAAATACTGTGCTCTCCCTACACTGCTGCTACGGAAATGTTAATGTGCTGATCTGCCTATACTGCTGCTACGGAAATGTTACTGGTCTGTCTGTACTCCTGCGACTGAAATGTTACTAATACTGGGCTCTGCCCATACTGCTGCTACGGAAATATTACTGGGGCCTGTCTATACTGCTACTACGGAAATGTTACTAATACTGGACTCTGCCCATACTGCTGCTACGGAAATGTTACTGGGGCCTGTCTATGCTGCTACTACTGAAATGTTACTAATACAGGGCTTCCCATATCCTGCTGCTACGGAAATGTTACTGGGGTCTGTCTGTACTGCTACTACTGAAATGTTACTAATACTGGGCTCTGCCTATACTGCTGCTATGGAAATGTTACTGGGGTCTGTCCCTACTGTTACTACTGAAATGTTACTAATACTGGGCTCTGCCTATACTGCTGCAACTGCAATGTTATGGGCTCTGCCTATACTGCCTCTACGGAAATGTTACTGGGTTCTGTCTATACTCTTACCACTGAAATGTTACTAATTCTGGGCTCTGCCTATACTGCAGCTACTGCTATGTTACAGGCTTGTGAAAACGGACTTACTGCCCTTACTACTGCCTCACTGATAGACAACTGTGTCTCATCGTCATCGTCCTCCTCACCCACTGAAAGCTCTTGAGACAGTTGCCAGAAGTCCCCAGCCTCATCCCCCGGACCCCGGGAACTTTCCAAAGGTTGGGCATCGGTCACGACAAACTCCTCAGGTGGGAGAGGAACCATTGTTGCCCAATCTGGGCAGGGGCCCGAGAACAGTTCCTGGGAGTCTGCCTGCTCCTCAGAATGTGTCATTTTCATGGAGTGAGGAGGCTGGGAGGAAGGAGGAGGAGCAGCCAGAGGATTCAGGGTTGCAGCAGTGGACGGCGTAGAAGACTGGGTGGTCGATAGATTGCTGGATGCACTTTCTGCCATCCACGACAGGACCTGTTCACACTGCTCGTTTTTTAATAAAGGTCTACGACGTGGACCCAAAAATTGTGATATGAAGCTGGGGACCCCAGAAACTTTCCTCTCTCCTAATCCCGCAGCAGCCGGTTGCGATTCACCTGGACCAGGAACTCGGCCTATGCCCACACCTTCACGTGGAACTCCGCGTCCTCGACCGCGTCCACGTCCTCTGCCCCTACCCTACCCCTCAGAATGGTGGATTAAGAATCGAGCAGACACTGAGCGGTGTAAAAATTTTGTGAATTATTGCCGGGCAGTTGGTGGCTGCCAGCAGTTATATATCGCAAAATAAAGCCAGAGATAAATTATAAGGAAGGATGCAAGCAGGACTAGCTGTGCAATTTGCAATTGTGATGCACCTGAAGTCCCACAGGCCACACAGTCAAATGCACTGGGTCACAGGTAGCCGTAAAAAGGATTTCTTTTTTAAAATATGTTTTTTTCAATGCAATGCAGGCTATACAGCGTGTATTGGACTTTCCCTCTATGGGTGTCTGTCACCGTACACTGTGCAGGCAGCTGACGGCTAACAAAGAGCGGTGTAAAAAAATTGTAGTTTCTTGGCGTGCACTAGGAGGCAGACAGCGCTTACGTTACACTAACTGCACCCAGAAAAAAATTTAACGGAAGGCTGCACGCAGGCCTTGCTGTGCACTAGGCAGTTTTGATGCACCTGAAGTCCCACAGGCCACGCAGGGAAATGCACTGGGTTACAAGTAGCCGTAAAAAGGATTTCTTTTTTAAAATAAATCATTTTTTCAATGCAATGCAGGCTATGCAGCGTGTATTGGACTTTCCCTCTATGGGTGTCTGTCACCATACACTATGCAGGCAGCTGACGGGTAACACAGAGCGGTGTAAAAAATTTGTGGTTTCTTGGCGTGCACTTGGAGGCAGACAGCGCAGACGTTACACTAACTGCCCCCAGCAAAAAATGTAACTGAAGGCTGCATGCAGGCCTTGCTGTGCAATACTGAGGTACTACAACTGCCAGCAACCACCGAGTTAAATGTACACTGTCACAGGTAGCCCTAAGAAGGACCGTTGGGGTTCTTCTAGACAGGATTCCACACTACCACTGTCCCTGCCTCACCAATACTTCCCCTATACTACGTAGTACAGACTGTAGCCTGAGAACGCTATAGCTGTAATGGGGCTGCACGCTCCCCCCCCCAAAAAAAAAAAAAAACAAGTGCAAAACTGCTCCCAGCAGCCAAAACAGTAGTGCACTAGGTGAGCTGTGGCCCTAAGAAGGACCGTTGGGGTTCTTGTAGACACTAACACTCTCTCTGTAGCAGCAGCAGCACTCTCCCTAATCTCTGCCAGCGTGCGTCTGTGGCGAGCCGCGGGCGGCCTCACTTTATATACTCGGCGGTCACTTGATCTCGCCAGCCACTCACTGCAGGGGGGTGGGATAGGGCTGGAACTTCACAGGAGGACGTTGTAATGCCTCCCCTGCATGTCTATTGGCCAGAAAATGGCGCAAATCTTTCAGGGAAGGAAATAGAATTGATTTGAACACCGCGTGGTGCTCGTCACGAGTAACGAGCATCTCGAGTACCCTAATACTCGAACGAGCATCAAGCTCGGACGAGTACGCTCGCTCATCTCTAATGTTAATCCAAAATATACAAAGACTTCAACAGTATGTGGCTTCCAGAAATTTGGTAATGTAGCTGACATATTATTGGAGCACTTGTTCATAGTTTGCACATTTCTTGAAAAATGTAATACAATTTTGACTTAAATTTACAAACAACCAGAAAAGGAATTGGCACTTTTTACATAGACATGTTTGAATTGAATGTAGATATTTAAAGAGATCAAGAATATGGCAAGGTACTGGACATGGCCCTAATCAGAGAGCTCCATTCAAACAGTCAGACAGAGAGCCAAATACCAAAAATCTAATATTGATGTCCCATCCCTAATAATAATCAATTCTTAAGAAAAGAATAACTTTTTAATTTGTTATATTATGTCTTCTTTTGCAGTTTTGGTTTTTACCTACCTTAAGACACTCGGATTATTAGTTCAGCAATGGAGTGGCTAATTTACATTAGTATAATAATAATAATAATAATAATAATTAGAGATGAGCGAGCACCAAAATGCTCGGGTGCTCGTTACTCGGGACGAACTTTTCGCGATGCTCGAGGGTTCGTTTCGAATAACGAACCCCATTGAAGTCAATGGGCGACCCGAGCATTTTTGTATATCGCCGATGCTCGCTAAGGTTTCCATTTGTGAAAATCTGGGCAATTCAAGAAAGTGATGGGAACGACACAGAAACGGATAGGGCAGGCGAGGGGCTACATGTTGGGCTGCATCTCAAGTTCCCAGGTCCCACTATTAAGCCACAATACAGGCAAGAGTGGGCCCCCCCCCCCCTCCCAACAACTTTTACTTCTGAAAAGCCTTCGTTAGCAAGGCATACCTTAGCTAAGCAGCACACTACCCCCAACAAAGCACAATCACTGCCTGCATGACACTCCGCTGCCACTTCTCCTGGGTTACATGCTGACCCCCCCCCCCCCCCCGCACGACGCAGTGTCCACAGCGCACACCAAAGTGTCCCTGCGCAGCCTTCAGCTACACTCATGCCACACCACCCTCATGTCTATTTATAAGTGCGTCTGCCAGAGGAAAAGCAGGCACACACTGCAGAGGGTTGGCATGGCTAGGCAGCGACCCCCCCATAAAAGGGGCGGGGCGATAGTCCACAATGCTGTACAGAAGCAATGAGAAATCCAATACTGTGCCACCTCCATCAGGAGCTGCACACATGGGCATAGCAATGGGGAACCTATGTGCCACACACTATTCATTCTGTCAAGGTGTCTGCATGCCCCAGTCAGACCGCGGTTTTTTAAAAATAGTTACAGCCCGGTACAACTCCGCAATGGGAATTCCGTGTGCACCCACAGCATGGGTGGCTCCCTGGAACCCACCGGCTGTACATAAATGTATCCCATTGCAGTGCCCTGGACAGCAGAGCTAACGTCAGATTAAATGCAGGTGGGCTTCGGCCCACACTGCATGCCCCAGTCAGACTGGGGTTCTTTACAAGTGGACAGATGTAGGTTCAACTCTGTGTGGACCCACAGCATGGGTGGGTGCCAGGAAGCCACCGGTGGTACATAAATAAATCCCATTGCATTGCCCATCACAGCTGAGGTAATGTCGTGCTTAATGCAGGTGGGCTTCGGCCCACACTGCATGCCCCAGTCAGACTGGGGTTCTTTACAAGTGGACAGATGTAGGTTCAACTCCGTGTGCACCTACAGCATGGGTGGCTCCCTGGAACCCACCGGTGGTACATAAAGGTATCCCATTGCATTGCCCATCACAGCTGAGGTAATGTCGTGCTTAATGCAAGTGGGCTTCGGCCCACATTGCATGCCCCAGTCAGACTGGGGTTCTTTACAAGTGGACAGATGTAGGTTCAACTCCGTGTGGACGCACAGCATGGGTGGGTGCCAGGAAGCCACCGGCGGTACATAAATATATCCCATTGCAGTGCCCAACACAGCTGATGTAACGTCAGCTGTAATGCAGGTGGGCTAAAAATTAATTTGATTACACTGTAGGCGAGGGCCCCCAAAAATTGGTGTACCAACAGTACTAATGTACCTGAGAAAAATTGGCCATGCCCAACCAAGAGGGCAGGTAAAACCCATTAATCGCTTTGGTTAATGTGGCTTAATTGGTAACTAGGCCTGGAGGCAGCCCAGTTAAAATAAAAATTGGTTCAGGTGAAAGTTTCAACGCTTTAAAGAGCATTGAAACGTATACAAAATTGCATAGAAAAATTATATGACTGAGCCTTGTGGGCCTAAGAAAAATTGCCCGTTTGGCGTGATTATGTCAGGTTTCAGGAGGAGGAGCAGGAGGAGGAGGAGGAATATTATACACAGATTGATGAAGCAAAAATGTCCCCGTTTTTGATGGTGATAGAGAACGATGCTTCCATCCGCGGGTGCAGCCTACGTATTGCTTAGGTATCGCTGCTGTCCGCTGGTGGAGAAGAGAAGTCTGGGGAAATCCAGGCTTTGTTCATCTTGATGAGTGTTAGCCTGTCGGCACTGTCGGTTGACAGGCGGGTACACTTATCTGTGATGATTCCCCCAGCCGCACTAAACACCCTCTCTGACAAGACGCTAGCCGCAGGACAAGCAAGCACCTCCAGGGCATACAGCGCGAGTTCAGGCCACGTGTCCAGCTTCGACACCCAGTAGTTGTAGGTGGCAGAGGCGTCACGGAGGACGGTCGTGCGATCGGCTACGTACTCCCTCACCATCCTTTTACAGTGCTCCCGCCGACTCAGCCTTGACTGGGGAGCGGTGACACAGTCTTGCTGGGGAGCCATAAAGGTGTCCAGGGCCTTAAAGAGTGTTGCCCTGCCTGTGCTGTACATGCTGCCTCATCTCCGCGCCTCCCCTGCTACCTGACCCTCGGAGCTGCGCCTTCTGCCACTAGCGCTGTCGGATGGGAAGTTTACCATCAGTTTGTCCACCAGGGCCCTGTGGTATTGCATCACTCTCGAATCCCTTTGCTCTTCGGGAATGAGAGTGGAAAGGTTCTCCTTATACCGTGGGTCGAGCAGTGTGTACACCCAGTAATCCGTAGTGGCCAGAATGCGTGCTACGCGAGGGTCACGAGAAAGGCATCCTAACATGAAGTCAGCCATGTGTGCCAGGGTACCTGTACGCAACACATGGCTGTCCTCACTAGGAAGATCACTTTCAGGATCCTCCTCCTCCTCCTCCTCCTCCTCAGGCCATACACGCTGAATGGATGACAGGCAAGCAGCATGTGTACCGTCAGCAGTGGGCCAAGCTGTCTCTTCCCCCTCCTCCTCATCCTCCTCATGCTTCTCCTCCTCCTCCTCAACGCGCAGAGATATAGACAGGAGGGTGCTCTGACTATCCAGCGACATACTATCTTCCCCTGGCTCTGTTTCCGAGCGCAAAGCGTCTGCCTTTATGCTTTGCAGGGAACTTCTCAAGAGGCATAGCAGAGGAATGGTGACGCTAATGATTGCAGCATCCCCGCTCACCACCTGGGTAGACTCCTCAAACTTTCCAAGGACCTGGCAGATGTCTGCCAACCAGGCCCACTCTTCTGAAAAGAATTGAGGAGGCTGACTCGCACTGCGCCGCCCATGTTGGAGTTGGTATTCCACTATAGCTCTACGCTGCTCATAGAGCCTGGCCAACATGTGGAGCGTAGAGTTCCACCGTGTGGGCACGTCGCACAGCAGTCGGTGCACTGGCAGATGAAACCGATGTTGCAGGGTGCGCAGGCTGGCAACGTCCGTGTTGGACTTGCGGAAATGTGCACAGAGCCGGCGCACCTTTACGAGCAGGTCTGACAAGCGTGGGTAGCTTTTCAGAAAGCGCTGAACCACCAAATTAAAGACGTGGGCCAGGCATGGCACGTGCGTGAGGCTGCCGAGCTGCAGAGCCGCCACCAGGTTACGGCCGTTGTCACACACGACCATGCCCGGTTGTAGGCTCAGCGGCGCAAGCCAGCGGTCGGTCTGCTCTGTCAGACCCTGCAGCAGTTCGTGAGCCGTGTGCCTCTTATCTCCTAAGCTGAGTAGTTTCAGCACGGCCTGCTGACGCTTGCCAACCGCTGTGCTGCCACGCCGCGCGACACCGACTGCTGGTGACGTCCTGCTGCTGCTGACACATCTTGATTGTGAGACAGAGGTAGTGGAGGAGGAGGAGGAGGGTGGTTTAGTGGTTGAAGCATACAACGCCGCAGATACCAGCACCGAGCTGGGGCCCGCAATTCTGGGGGTGGGTAGGACGTGAGCGGTCCCAGGCTCTGACTCTGTCCCAGCCTCCACTAAATTCACCCAATGTGCCGTCAGGGAGATATAGTGGCCCTGCCCGCAATTGCTTGTCCACGTGTCCGTTGTTAAGTGGACCTTGGCAGTAACCGCGTTGGTGGGGGCGCGTACAATGTTGCGGGAGACGTGGTCGTGCAGGGCTGGGACGGCACATCGGGAAAAGTAGTGGCGACTGGGAACAGAGTAGCGCGGTGCCGCCGCCGCCATCATACTTTTGAAGGACTCCGTTTCCACAACCCTATACGGCAGCATCTCCAGGCTGATAAATTTGGCTATCTGCACGTTTAACGCTTGAGCGTGCGGGTGCGTGGCGGCGTACTTGCGCTTGCGCTCCAACACTTGCGCTAGCGACGGCTGGACGGTGCGCTGACAGACATTGGTGGATGGGGCCGCGGACTGCGGAGGTGAGGGTTTGGGTGCAGGCCAGGAGACGGTAGTGCCTGTGTCCTGAGAGTGTGGTTGAATCTGAGTGGCAGGTTGGGGCACAGGGGGAGAGGCAGCGGTGCAAACCGGAGGCGGTGAACGGCCGTTGTCCCACCTTGTGGGGTGCTTGGCCATCATATGTCTGCGCATGCTGGTGGTGGTGAGGCTGTTGGTGGTGGCTCCCCGGCTGATCTTGGCGCGACAAAGGTTGCACACCACTGTTCGTTGGTCGTCTGCACTCTCAGTGAAAAACTGCCAGACCTTTGAGCACCTCGGCCTCTGCAGGGTGGCATGGCGCGAGGGTGCGCTTTGGGAAACAGTTGGTGGATTATTCGGTCTGGCCCTGCCTCTACCCCTGGACACCGCACTGCCTCTTGCAACCTGCCCTGCTGCTGCCCTTGCCTCCCCCTCTGAAGACCTGTCCTCAGTAGGCGTTGCAAACCAGGTGGGGTCAGTCACCTCATCGTCCTGCTGCTCTTCCTCCGAATCCTCTGTGCGCTCCTCCCTCGGACTTACTGCCCTCACTACTACCTGACTGAAAGACAACTGTGTCTCATCGTCATCGTCCTCCTCACCCACTGAAAGGTCTTGAGACAGTTGCCGGAAGTCCCCAGCCTCATCCCCCGGACCCCGGGAACTTTCCAATGGTTGGGCATCAGCCACGATAAACTCCTCTGGTGGGAGAGGAACCACTGCTGCCCAATCTGAGCAGGGGCCCGAGAACAGTTCCTGGGAGTCTGCCCGCTCCTGAGAATGTGTCATTGTAGTGGAGTGAGGAGGCTGGGAGGAAGGAGGAGCAGCAGCCAGAGGATTCAGAGTTGCAGCAGTGGACGGCGCAGAACTGTGGGTGGACGATAGCTTGCTGGAAGCACTTTCTGCCATCCACGACAGGACCTGCTCACACTGCTCATTTTCTAATAAAGGTCTCCCGCGTGGACCCATTAATTGTGCGATGAATGTGGGGACGCCAGAAACGTGCCTCTCTCCTAATCCCGCAGCAGTCGGCTGCGATACACCTGGATCAGGAGCTCGGCCTGTGCCCACACCCTGACTTGGGCCTCCGCGTCCTCGGCCGCGTCCACGTCCTCTAGGCCTACCCCTACCCCTCAGCATGCTGTATTACCAGTAATTCAGAAACAGAACGCTGTAATTAAATGTGCCGCTTATTGGCCTGTGGTTGGAGGCTGACTTCGCTTACGGAACGCCAGGAAATAATTTGGCGCTAGCCTGCTGTTACACTTAGCTGGCTGCGTATGATTTTGTTGAAGTATTACACCCAGCACACACGGACCCAGAACGCTGAGCACAGTGAGAGGCAGGCCAAATAGATTTTTTGCCCAATATTTTTTAGAAAAGGCCCACTGCATATATTCAATCAATAATATATGTCTTCTGGCCCTGGAGTGTGTCACAGAACTGCAGAGTGTTGCACTGTTATTAACTGCAACAGAGCGGTGATTTCACAGCCAGGAAATAATTTGGCGCAAGCCTGCTGTTACACTTAGCTGGCTGCGTATGATTTTGTTGAAGTACTACACCCAGCACACACGGACCCAGAACGCTGAGCATGTGAGAGGCAGGCCAAATAGATTTTTTGCCCAATATTTTTTAGAAAAGGCCCACTGCGTATATTCAATCAATAATATATGTCTTCTGGCCCTGCCTACACAATTCTGTCCCTGGAGTATTACTGCAGGGCGCAATGCTCTGCACGGCCGATTTGGAAAAAAAAAAAAAGTGCAACACTGCAAAAAGCAGCCTCCACAGTACTGCACACGGTTAGATGTGGCCCTAAGAAGGACCGTTGGGGTTCTTGAAGCCTACAATCACTCCTAACACTCTCCCTGCCTAACCACCACTTCTGTCCCTGTAGTATTACTGCAGGGCGCAATGCTCTGCACGGCCGATATACCGGAAAAAAAAATTGTGCAACACTGCAAAAAAGCAGCCTCCACAGTACTGCACACGGTTAGATGTGGCCCTAAGAAGGACCGTTGGGGTTCTTGAAGCCTACATTAACTCCTAACACTCTCCCTATAGCTGATCAGGCACCAACAGCACTTTCCCTCCTCTATGTCTGAATGCATCTGAGGCGAGCCGCGGGAGGGGCCGATTTTTATACTCGGGTGACACCTGATCTTGCCAGCCACTCAAAGCAGGGGGGTGGTATAGGGCTGGAACATCACAGGAGGAAGTTGTAATGCCTTCCCTGTCTTTCAATTGGCCAGAAAAGCGCGCTAATGTCTCAGAGATGAAAGTGAAAGTAACCCGAACATCGCGTGGTGCTCGTTAAGAGTAACGAGCATCCCGAACACCCTAATATTCGCCCGAGCATCAAGCTCGGACGAGTACGCTTGCTCATCTCTAATAATAATCATTTTTAACAATAAAATTTAAGAATGCAATTCTTGAAAGTGAATTTTCCTTTAAAGAAATTATTGGTTGCATACATCAATTACTTACTGTAATATGTCTACTGTTGTCTGCATTGATGGAGTGGCCTGCTCTCTATGATTGCAGAGTAATTAAAGCATTAACATGACCGTGCTATTTATTAGGTATCACAGATATCTTCCTTCTTTATGTAATTGAGTGGTTGGAGAATTCATACAACGTTCAAAGCTCCCAGTGGTCATTATGTGTCCCCTGACATCCACTTACCGTGTAGCTTTTTTTTTAATCACGTAAAAATAATTCATGAAAGTTTAATAAAATGTTTAACAATTTCAAGATATTATTTGTTTATTATTCTGGTTCTAAGATATTTACACTTGAAGGCAAAGTTAGACATTTTGGGAGGTCAGCCGTTTTGTGGTGTAGGGCAATGACAGTGAGAAAAGTCTGTTTTATCAGTACGCTATGTAAGCAGTCAAGGCATATGGACGTCATAGAGGAGGTTTGCCACTCAGCAGCCTTCTCGTTGCGCATATATGGAGAGCATTTTCAATTTTTTTTTTTTGCAAACTTACTTACATTAATCTGATTGATTTGATTGCGGCCAGTCCAAGGAAAAACATAAACCACCCTTAGGTACTGTTACCAGAGAGTTAGAGAATTCAGAGCTGTGGAGAATTCAAAGCTTCATTCTAAGAGGATTTTTCCAAATAGGACCTCCTTTTTAAAATTGTAGTTCTTATTAAACAGCTTTGATTACATTACTAGAGAATGCATTTAAAGGGTTTCTCCAGGTTTAAACTATTAATGACCTATCCTAGTAGATCAGTGGGGGTCCAACAACCAATACCACTGCCGACCATGTGATTGCAGGTGCACTGAGTTGAGATACAGGGCTCCTTGTCCAAAACACACAGCCTCATACACTATGCAATGGCCTAGAATGACATTATAAAGTTAGTCCCATTCACGTGAATAGAAACTCTACCTGCAGTACCATTTCAAGTACCTGGAGAGTGTACAGGGCTGTGTGTTTCCAGCAATACTAACATGGCAATGCTGGCGATCAAGTGATCGTCAGGAGTTCCGAATGTCAAACCTTGGTTGGTCAGTTATTAATGACTTATCCCAAAGACAGTTCATCAATAGTTCATTCATTAAAACTGGAAAATAAGAAAGTGAGATACTTTAAAAGGTCCACTAATTTTGTTATTATAACCATTCCACAAAGAACATGCTATCTTTTGTTCAAAAATCTGGCTATAGAAAGACCTCACTGGGGGTAAGGTGTCCCCCAGTTCATGGTGAGGCACACTTGGTGAGACAGTTTTGTACGAAAAAAATACAGTTACAGCGATCTATATTAGCATTATGAGTCATTGTCATTTTCTACTTGGTTTAAAAAGCAAATTTTAAGCTAAATCAAGGTAATTGTTCAAGCTTTTGGCAAGAACCATGGTCAATGGTGAAGTCCAGGCACGATCATATTCCCATTGGTGAGAACTCCATAAAACAGGTAGGAAAGCTGTGCTCCAGAGCAATTAGAGAATTTCCAGCTGTTTTGAATCTATAGCTCCTTGTATGCAATCATAATGGAGACTGATGATTATCCATTCCGTCGCATCTGACTCTTGGTCAATCCATTAATCAATGTTCTTCACACATTTCTGTCTTTGGTGGCCTTGATTGCATCTAACCATCTTGTTCTTTGTTGTCCTGATCTTCTCTTCCCACTGACTTTGCCAAGCATCAGTGCTGTTTCCAGTGAGTTACCACGCATCACATGTCTTAAAAAAGAGAGCCTCTGTTTGATGATTTTGCCCTCTAGTGATATTCTGTTTTTTTGAGCGTCCAAATTTCGCAACCATACATCGTTATGGAAAAGAGTATTGCATTGACCAGTCTGGTTTTGTTGCAATGCTAATATCATTGCTTTTACAGATCTTTTCCATTCCTTGCATTGCATTCCTACAAAGTGTAAAATCGTTGCAATCGATTTTAGATCCACTGCAATGGATCCAGTAATAATAAAGACTAGTGATGATCAATTAGTGTAATAAGCAGTTTCCTGTAGGGATCCATCTGGTGTTCACCAAAACTATTGTGATATAGCATGGCCAATTCCAACTATCATTAAAATAAATGGGAGTAAAAATCAGATTCACTAATTTTCCTTCTGGAAGCTAGCTCATGCAGCTAAAGTTGTCCAAATTGGATGGGAATACAGATAGATCTGGCAAACACTGTGCTCCTCCCCAAAATTAATTAAAATACTGAACAGTGGTGTAGGCATCAATTGTAGCACAGAAGTGTCACTGAAAGCAAAAGAAGAGATAAGTCGATCAGAAGATAAAAATTTCCCATGCTCCAGGGATACAGTATAAGACAATCAATTTATATAGAAGGTTAGCAAAAGAATGGGACTGTCACTTAAGTTTTTTTTTTTTTTTTTTTGGGGGGGGGGGTCAAAGTCCAAGGACCCCCCAGAAATTCTAGTTGTGGATTAAAATTATTCCTGATGTGTTAGATAGAGTTCACGGTTACAAATCCTGATCCTTGAACATCCTTTTACTGGATACATAAACAGAAGTGAAAAGTGCAACACGTTTCAAAAGTAGTGTCCTTTATCAAGCACCGAGAGCCACAGAGCTGTGATCCATTACAGATGCATCACCACAGCAATGGGGAAATGTACTACTAGAGCTTCTTAATAGACTGTACTGATACTGCTGCATTTTGAGGTTCCTCTTCACTACTGGAATAAGATTTGTAAGTTTTTATGCAAATTGCTACGATTACGACAATCATTTTTAGGTTCCTCCACTTTTGCACAATAAAAAACACTTTTTTAATATTATTTTTTTTATCATCGCGGTGAGAGATGAGCGAGCACGCTCGGTAAGGTCAGTTACTCGAGTGAGCCTCATTCATCTCAAGTAACTGCCTTCTCCTCCGAGCGTGCTTGGGGGGAGCAGCGGAGAGCGGGGGCGGCGGGGGACAGCGGGGGGGAGGGGGGGAGAGTGAAAGAGATCTCTCTCTCCCGCTCCTACACCCCGCCCCCTCCCCCGAGCACTCGAGATGAGTAACTCACCTTACAGAGTGTGCTCGCTCATCTCTAATCGCAGTATTTAAAGTCCCACAACTTTTTTATTTTCCCAATGTGGCTGTTGCCTTGCCTTGCAGGATAAAAATCAGTTTATCGTATGGGTAATCATTAATTTGACAATACCAAATGTGTTTTTTTTTATTACCAATAAATTTTTATTAAGATGACAGGAAACACAGCATTGTACAGGTTTACTGTATTCTTTGGTTTGTATTCCCGAACACCTTTCTTTTTCAAACTACCTTTTAAACATTACAAAAAGTTTAATTCCCAGTATTTTGAATATAATTGTAGAAACCGCAGCCCATAATGGGTGAATATAGGAACACTCCCAAAATATAAAGAGATCCAGCTGCTCCACATCCTCTCCAACATCCTCCGGGAAGACTCGGGAACATCCCCGCTAGCCTCAATGGGGAGTAATACCATCTTGTTAGCACTTTTTGGTGGACTTCTAATAGGCTTGCACTAACTGTACACTTGTATGCCCATTTACAAACTTTGATGCAATAATCCAGATCATATGAAGTTTTCATATCTCTTTTCCAATTGAGGAGGTGGACCCTTTTCTGTTTATTTTCCTCTTCCTTAGATTCTCCGTTAAAAATGTTATACCAGTGTTTTAATTTACCTTTCAGAGGCTCATGAACATATAGTAAGTTATACATATATACGGGTAATTTTAGCGAAATGTTTGGGTTGTTCGAGAGGAAACTCTTGATTTGTAGGTAATGTAGGAGATCACCGCTCTTGAGATTTCTTTCTCTGCACAGCCTGTCAAAGGGTTTTATTTTGAAGTTTACTAGAATGTCTGTTAATACTTAATTCCTTTTTTCTTCCAACTTTTAATAGATAGATTAGGGATTAAAAGCTCTAGTATATCAATAGCTAAGGCGATCTGACATTTAGGGGAGTGAGACTTGGAGAGTTTGATCAGGTGCAGCCAGGTCTCCACAGAAATTTTAATGGTTGGGCAAGTTGGGAGCTGGACATGTGGATTGATTGTAATTGCCAACAGGGTTGTTGTTACGGTATCCTACCCGATAATACGCCAGCCCTGGTTGCCCTAGAACTTACCCGCAACCCCTGTCCCTGCCTACTTGCCTCCACTCCTGGATAACCCCAGGCGGGCAACTGGGCGGCGGTCCCTACACTCGCTAGGGACCGAGGAGGGATGCTGGCATACCAAGATGGAACAGGGTAGAATACCGACAGGAAGGGCAGATGAATAAACCAACAGAAAATATAAGCAGACCGAGGCAGATAGATCACCTTGCAGATAAAGCAAACAAGCTGAACACAGGAGACTGTCAGAGGCAGGAAGCTAGCATACTGAACAGAAACCAATAACTGGCAGTGAATGGATCTCACTGCCAGCCTTATAAACAGAAGCCTCCGCCCAGGGGCAGAGAGAGGGAGGCGACACCTCCCAGCAGAATCCCATAACAGGGACTCATGCATAGAGCTGCACTCACAGGCTCCCGCGCGCATACCGCCGTCTACACCCACCTGCGGCCTCGGCAGCCGCCGCATGGTAACGGTTGTTCAAAGGTCCCTGCCTCCTGCTAAGCATTTTTCAATTGCAGGCCAGCTAATATTATTGTGGGGCATCCACCCCTCTTTTATTTGTTGGAGTACTATAGCTCTATAATATAGTGTAAGATTTGGGACTCCCATCCCACCTCTGTCTCTTGACAAATATAAAATAGAAGCTGCCATCCTTGGCTGTTTCCTATGCCAAATAAATGTTAGCATCTGTTTTTGAGCACTTGAAGGTATTTCTGAGGAATGGGTAGCACCATTGTTCTGAAGATATAAAGAATTTTTGGAAGTACCATAATTTTATACAGTATTATTCTCCCCAACCATGAAGGTTCTATTTTGTCAAACCTATTTAAGTTCTTTTGCACCGAGAGAGTGAGGTGTTCTAGGTTTGTTGTTGGCATATCATTGAGGGGAAGGACAATCTTAATGCCAAGGTAAAAGATCAGTCCTGTTTCCCATGATTATGGGAATTCTTTTTTGATGGCCTCCTCCAGTTTTTTTGATATGTTGATACCCAGTAGTTGGGATTTATGAGGGTTAATTTTATAATATGAGATCTGGCTAAAGCTATTTATTGTCTCTGTTACCGCCCTGAGGGAAGACAGCGGGTGAGTCATTAGCAGTGCAACGTTGTCCGCAAAGAGTCCTATTTTATGTTGTTGGAGTGATAGGGGGACTCCTCGGATTTCTATGGTAGTTCTAATTTTCTCAGCAAATGGTTCCATCGTTAGTACAAAAAGTAGAGGTAAAAGGCGGCAGCCCTGGCGAGTACCATTAGACATCTGGAAGGGACTAGATAGGGTGCCGTTAGCTTACACTTTCACTGAGGGGGCAGAGTACAAAGCTTGAATAGCTCTTAGGATTTCTCCCTTAGATCCAAAATTTTCCAGAACCGCAAATGCTTATCCCCAATTGATTCTATAGAACACCTTTTCCGCATCCAGGGTAAAGAGCAGAGAAGGCGTCCGAAGGTCCGTCAACCGAGCCAGCAAATCTATTAAGCTTCGCGTGCCGTCTGAGGCCTGGCGGTCTTGGGTGAACCCCACCTGATCACTATGTTCCAACAGTGTAATAATTCGCAGTAGCCTCTGAGCTAGGATTTTTGTGTATATTTTTGTATTGCTATTCAACAGTGAAATAGGTCTGAAATTTCCCGGTAGAGTAAGGTCTTTGTTTGGCTTGGGGATTGTTACTATTGTGTCTTGTAGCATTTCTACAGGCAGTTTTCCTGTGTTTCTGGCTTCATTAAAGATTTTAGCAAGATTTCCAGACACTTCTTTCCCAAAAATTTGGTAGTATTCATTAGAATACCCATCAGGGCCTGAGGCCTTGTCTTTTTTAATAGTGCTAATTATTTTTACGATTTCCTGTTCAGTGATTGGAGTATTACGTTTTTCTAGGTGTCTTTGGTTGAGTGATGGGAGGTTGATATAAACTGAGAAACTCTTTTATGCTTCCTTCATAAGGTTGGATTGTTGAAGGGTCATCCTTTAGGTTATAGAGTTTCACGTAAAACCTACTAAAGGCTTTAGCTATATCTTTTGGGTTAGAAATCTCGTGTTCTGAACATGATTCTTTCATATATGGGATTTTAGATTTACTTCTTATTTGTTTAACTTTCTGGGCCATAAAGCTACTAAATTTGTTATTAGTGTAGTAATTTGTTTTGTAGATTTTCAGCTGTTTCTCGTGTTCTAATAATCTCTATGGAGATTATTTGTCAGGGCTATTAGGGCTCTTGGTTCTACATTTTTTAATTGTAGTAGTAAAGTATGTAGAGTCTAAGTTTTTTCTTTTTGTATCGGGACCCTTGTTGAATTATCAGACCCCTTATTACCGATTTGTGCGCATTCCACATTGTAAATGGGCTCATAACTGATGAATCATTAATTATAAAAGAATTCTTGAATAGCTAAGTGTAATTGGCTATTATAAAGGTCAAATTTCATCAGGAAGTAGTTGTTACGCCAAATTTGGGGAATAAATTCTGAGCTAGATAGAGCCAGGGAGAAAATATAGGGGCATGATCTGACCAGGATGTAGTACCAATCAATGCCGCTTTTACCCTTGGTAATAAAAAAAATCTACCAAAAACATATCGATTCTGGTAAAGATTCAATGCCTCGTGGAGTAGAAAGACTACTCTTTGACATTTGCATTAATACATCTGAATGAGTCGTAGAGTTCCTCCTTGAACAACCACGGTCCAATGTAGGTGTTACCATTCTGCTTTGACTGTTAGGCCTCAGTCACACGGTCGTTTTTTTGCAAATCGCGTAACCGGGGGGCGACAATTCGCTGAAAAATCTGCACCTAGCAGCGTTTTCAGCGAAATGGCCCTGCTATCCTCTGCCACAGCTGTGGCACAGCTGTGGCAGAGGAGAACGATGTTCGCCCATTGAATTAAATGGAACCGGCAATACAGCCAGCTGCATTGAAAGCAATGGGCTGCCGGCAAGCGCTGGATGAATTTTTGGGGAAGGGCTTAATATATATCTATTTCCCTGATCCACCATGGAAGTGTTTAGTGAATTGAAGATGGATATTAAGTCTCTTTGGAGGGACCCCCTCAGTGCCAGGATTATTCCTCTTATGAAGATCTCTGTAGCTGCTTGTTCTGAGCAACTTATGCATAATAGGGGGTCATCAGGGTCAAGTTCACTGTGTCAGAGTCTTTTTCTTGTGGTGTTAAGCCCTGAGAAACTTGGAGCAGCCCCTGTTTTACCAGCTCTGGATTTGTTAACTGTGGCTGGTTTATTAGAGGCACGGGAATCCTGCTTTCAGCAGGGGCAGCAGGCGCCATTTTGGAAGTCGCTGCCTGAGCCTCCCCACCGCGGTCCGAACTCCGTCTCTCCACTATAGTCTGCCTGAGGGCTCCTGAGAGTGGGAGATCGGGAGAAGACCGCTTACTCTTATTTCTCTTCAGTGTATCCTCCCGACCAGCCGCTCCGTCAGCACTTCTCTCCTCCTGTGCCTCGGCAGCCCACTCCTCTCCTCCTGCGCTCGATCGGACCGTGAAGAAGAGAGTGGAAAGTACACAAAAAAGAGGTTTTTTTCTATTTATTTTATTCTAATATAGTATAAAAGGCTGAAAAAGACATGTCCATCCTGTTCAGCCTATTACCCTCTAATGTTGATCCAGAGGACAGCAAAAAAACACCCAATGAGATAGAAGCCAATTTTCCCCATTTAAGGACAACAATTTCTTCTTGACTCCAATCTGGCATTCATAATCATTCCTGGATCACCAACCCTTTTAAAGTTATTAATGATTATAACATATACAGTAATATTGTACCACTCAAGAAAGGTGTTCTCTTATCGAATTTGCAGTTACTCATGGTTATCTGCCAGACAAATTGCTCTACTCAACTATAGTTACAATCCCCAAAATGGGTAAATCATTAGACTCCCCAGCTAACGTTAGGCCAATATCCCTGCTCAACTGTGATACTAAAATATTTACTAAACAAGTGTTTTTCTCTGCAAATTTTCCCCCACTGATAACCAAGGTCAAAAACCTACTGCGGTCTTATGAACTGCCGTTTATCTCGTGGATGGGAAGAAAGAACATTCTAAAATCATATGTCATCCCCATTATCCAATATAAAATCAGACTACTTCCAGTATTTATCCCAACTACCTACTTCAAAACACTGTGTTCAACTTTCTCTAGATACCTATGGAGGGGGAGGAGACTGAGACTGGCCCATTGCCTTCTGGTTAGGAGGCGCAAGGGAGGGATAGATCTCCCCTGCATTAGAGAGTTCTACCATGCCACTCATTTGAATAACTGGATAGAGCTTTCCTATCCAAGCAAAGACACCCTTGTCCAGAAGCTGGCCGAGGGATCATATGGCCCTACTTTCTGAGAGGACCTCTGGTTTCCTGAGAAAAGGAAACTCAGAGCCCTAGGGGCTAACCCCGTCTTAAGAGGCCCAGCAGAGACCTGGGAGGGACTGAGGGAAACCTTGGCCCCCAGACCCTCTCCCTGTGCTCCCCTACGTGCACTTTATAAACTAATCGACATACCTCTTGACCCCTGCTCCGCTCGAGTATGGGGAATGTTCGCGGACAAATATATACACGACATCCTGCCCGTGGCTCACAAACCCCCCTCCGAGATATTGGAGAAGCTTCTTCCCAACCGTACACTACCCTTCTTGGTCTCCACCCACATCGAAAGGATGCTTAAGGTCTTCTCAAACCGATTTAAATCCTCAAGACCCCAGACCCCTTTCGAAACCGCAATTAGAGGTAACTCCACTACTTCGAGGAAGGTCTCCTATATTCGTAAAAATTATATCTCCCCCACCCGGCACGTGAAACCGACCTTCCTTACCTCCTGGGAAAAAGAGCTCCGAGTTACATTTACCCGAGAGGATACTGGGCTCATTCTCAAGATGGCTTTCAGCCTATCTCCCTGTGTCACCTCCCAGGAGTCTCACTACAAGCTTTTGGCAAGGTGGTACAGGACCCAGCAATGGTTATATGACCACAAACTCGCCACGCATGATAAATTCTGGAGATGCGAGACGTTCCCAGGCACATACATACACATTTGGTGGAACTGCCCACTTATCATCCCTTTCTGGAGGGAGGTAGAGCGTGTCCTGAAAAAATTGTCGCCGTCTCTTGCTCTATCCCCTGAGGTGGTACTCCTGTGGAAGCCATCCCCCGCCTTTCACTCCTTGAAACATAAGCTGGTAGCGTTCTTGCTGGACACAACTAAAGCGCTTATTCCGCTGCTGTGGAAAAAGCAAGACCCCCCCACTGTGACTCAATGGAGGGACAGAGTAGACCTTCTATCGAATCTTGAAGAGCTCTCCAGCTGGTCCAATGGATCACATGACAAATTCTTAAAAGTATGGACCCCTTGGCATGGGATTAGAGGTGAGATTGGTGTTACGGGGACCGGGGCGCCGGTGCCCGCCTGGCAGGACGGAGATCGGGCCCCTCTTCCCCAGCTCTGCTCTTGGCTACTGTACCCCCCCCCCCTTCTCCGGAAATAAGAGCGATTTGAAAGCTTGACACAAAATCCCCCACCTTCCTATGCGCAAGATGGATCTCTCTCTTTTTCTCACAACCAATCTTGAATAAACCAAGGTTAACACTAGCCTCCTGCTGCTCCCCTTCTCCCCCCTCCCTTCCCTACCCCACCACTTCCACCCCCCTCCTTGTCACATAACTGTTACTGATTTCTTTTTGTTAAGATGTCTGAGGTTGACTGTTACGTGTGCTGCTGAGACATGTTGTGCTATTGTGATTCCAGCAGCACAGCACTCTCAGGGTTAATGATTGAGCTGGCTGGGTGTGGTACTTCCTGCTAGCCAATCCCCTGGATCTGTGCTCACATATAAACCCAGCTCCAGGTCAGTCTGTATGGCCCCTCAGGTGAGTAGTCATGAATGCTTGTCTGGTGGAGTTTGCAGTTTGACTTGGTTCATGTCCGTTTGTAAGTTTAAATTCTGTCAGTTTTGTGTTAGTTTGCTGTGTGTCCTGCAATCTGTGTTGTGTCCTGTTGCAGTGTGCTGTGTGAACGGTGTCCGGTTCTGCTGGACTCCTGGTTAGTGTAGGGACTAGCAGTATAACCAGGAGCCGTGAAGTGGCCTGCTAGCTTTCAACATCTTGTACAAAATGTCAACCAATACCTGGTATTTATATTCAGCTTCCAATCTGTTACTAGTGGTTGCATGTTGTATGCAGTGTATTCTGGGTCTGTCATGTGGCATGTGAATGCATCCTGTTCTGGTGCGTGGCTCCTAGGATTAGCTAGGGCCCAGATCCGAAGACCGCTGGGCTGCCCTTATTGGGGCAATGTCCCCGTTCAGGTAGGGCCACTCTCATTCCTCCTTTAGCACAGGGTCAGTTGCCTGAAACCGGTGTGAGTCCCATGTGACCCTGGTGATACCCGTGTGCGTCCCCTTTGGTCACGATCGTGTGGGTCCCGTGCTTTGCCTGCCCACATGATCGTAACATTGACCATATAGACTCAGTGAGCCCTTCGGAGCTGAAAGCAACCTCCTCCTAAGGTACCTATGCGCACCAGTGGACTTAGACCGGCACTTAAAGGTTTATCATACCTCTATGTAATATGTATGCTGGTTGTCGATGCTTATAACTATCTCGATGTACAGACCTCTGGATACTTGTGCACCACACTTATTGAAAAAAAAAAAATAATAAAAATCTGATTTGAAAAAAAATAAATAAAAAAGTGTTTCCCTAGTCCAGTTATCAGGGACCCCCAACAGGCCATGTTTTAAGATTTCCTCATTATTGCTCAGATTATGTAATTATTGTCAGTGCCTCAGACTTTGCCACAGGTGTTCTTACTGTATGATATCCTGAAAACATGACCTGTTGGGAGTCCCTGATGACTGGAGTTGAGAAATACTGTTCTAAACTTTTAACAAAAAGACTTCTAGTGGTACTCCACAATTTAATTCATAATGATCAGCTGGGGTTTATGAAAAGTAGACAGGCACCAGACACTACCTGGAGAATGATAAATTTAATTTCAGAGACCGAACTCTCTCACTTGCCTTCCCGACTTCTGACCTTGGATGTAGAGAAGGCATTCAATAGTATCTACTGTGGCTTTGCTTTTGCTAATCTCAATAAATTTGGCTTTCACAGCAATATTTTTAAGGCTATTCAAGCCCTATGTGGTGTCCTCTTGGCCAGGGTGCTGGTGGATATCTTTTTTTCCCCAAATCCTTTCAAATCACTTATGGTATATGGCAAGACTGTCCCCTGCCTCCTCTATTATTCTCTTTAGTAATGCAACCTCTTGCAGAGATGATCAAGTCACGCTACAACATTAAAGTGATTATGGCAGGTCATAGGCAGCATAAAATAAACCTGTTTGTGGATGATATGTTATTGATTCTTTCAGCTTCCCTTCCGTCTTCAAGAGAAGCATATAATTCTCTGCTTCATTGTAACCAAATCTGTCAAGGAGAGAGAAGGGGTACCCTGACTGATCCCGCCTCTGTTGCTGATTTGTCATGGATCAACTACTTTGAGCGCTACCGCACTACCAATTGCTATGGCAGAGCTTCGATCGATCGCTCTAGTGGGATTGCAAGCGCAGAGTCATTAGAATATACACAGCTTTGCCAGGCTCCTACACACTGTAGTAGTGCAGTTCACAGAAGGGCCTGTAGAGGGCTGCAGACAGGACTTCTGGTGCTAGGGTTAACACCAAGGGGTAGAGGAGAAACCAGATAAAAGCCAGTTCCTGCCAA
The DNA here is from genome assembly GCF_035609145.1 of Eleutherodactylus coqui. NCBI lineage: Eukaryota > Metazoa > Chordata > Amphibia > Anura > Eleutherodactylidae > Eleutherodactylus > Eleutherodactylus coqui. Next base: position 238,055,831 of record NC_089842.1, read on the forward strand.
ACGCAAGGTGGAGAGGATCAACGCAGCAGAGCTGAGGTGCTGCAGAGGCCGGTGGCCTAGCAAAGGCCAGAGTCCGACAGGGACAACAACCCTGGACTCACACCCAAGTTGGGAGAGACGTTGGCTGAGAGAGACAGATTCATGGAGCTGGAAGGACTGCTAGCCCAGGGTCTAGTGCAGACCAGGAGTTTGACAGGGAAGACGACCCTAAACTCAACACCCAGGTGGGGTGCTTATTTGGACTGTGTATATTGATGTTGTATGATGTGCTGTGAAATAAAGGCTGTCAGGAGCCAGATAAAGAAATCCTCATCTCCGGAGCAGTTTCTACATGTGTGATGCGCTATTTCCATGTAAGAGAGGTCAGCAATCCCGAGGCGAGTGTACGCCAACTTGCCACATATGGTGGAGGATGCGCTGGCACGATCTTGAGAGGTGCACAAAGCTGCAGGAGGCCGAGTATGCAGTTTAAAAGGCCAGGAGGCTGAATACTGCAGTTAAAAGGCCAGGAGGGCAAGGCTGTGGTTAAAGGGCCAGGAGGCCAAGGCTGTGGTTAACGGGCCAGGAGGCCGAAGTCTGCGGTTGCTGTGCGAGCAACAGAAGACCAGGCAGAGGAAGTCTGCGAGGTAAGTTTGTGAACTTGTTTGTTCATGTTGGACTGAGAAGTCAAGATGGTGGGTGGTGCGGAAGGCAACCAACAAGAGCCATGCTGGGAGTGTTTGCAGATGGACTAGTGCAGGTATGGATGTCCAGTGGCAAAGTGGTCACTGGAGGCTAACTGCAGGGCTTTGAGGGCACAACAGGAGGCATCCCCGCCAAAGGACTGTGTCAAATATTCAGAGAAGACTCCATGCAGTGGTGAGGCCACTAATAGTGTAAGGACTGGCAGTTCGTGGGTCCGTCGTGCCCGCACCGCCGGTCCTGTCACACGTGCGGCTGCTGTGCGGCGCAGGGGGGCCCCGATCCTCGTCACCTCCCCTGGCTGCCGAGCTCCTCCTCGCCGCCAGGTTGCTAGGGACGCGGTGGGTGTTGCCCCGCGTTGCGTCCTCGGTATCATAGCAACCAGGCATGTGTCTCCTTTCCTGCCTCCTGCAGGGCTGGGGGCGGGTTCCCCAGTGCTGCTGGGTGCACTCAGCTGCTGTCAGGCTCCCCGCCCCAATCAGCTGCTGGGGCGGGAACCCTGACAGCATTTAAACCTGCTAGTGTCTGCAGACCAGTGCCAGTGTTAGTTTGGTTTTCCTGCTACACCAGCGTACTTTGTGATTTTTGACTCCTGATATTGACTTTCTGCTTTTTGACCTGACGTTGCCTTTGCCTGACCCTCTTGTACCGCGTACCCTCTCGTTGCTGACCCGGATTGTCTGACTCTCCTTGCTGTTGTTTGTTCCAGTGTCTGTCCATTTGTTAGTCCCAGCGTCCCCCTTCCTTAGTGAGTGTAGGGACCGTCGCCCAGTTGTCACCCTGAGGCTTAGCCCAGGGGGGCAAGTAGGTAGGGACAGGGGTTGTGGGTATTTTCAGGGACTTCCAGTTTCTCGGACCCCGAGTCCTGACAAATAGAATGTCTTATGTGCAGGGTGGCTCAGCAAAAGTTGCACAATGTAGCAGGACATTTGGTGAAGATTTGTCCAAAGATGCATCTAATGCATATGATGATGTGTGGAAATTTTTGCATGACCAAATGTTTTCCATGCAGGAGAGTACAGAGAAAACTGCAATGTCTGCATTAGGTGCAAAAAAGTTCAAAAAACGTATGGTGCATAATGTGTTGCATGATATGTCTTTTGTGCACGATGATACCGTGAAAGCCGCACAGTGTGCACGGACATTTATGGAAGATTTGTCTGAGAACTGTCCATTAATCCTGAAGTGTCATGTGTGGGGGATGGTGGGATATATTCTGTGCCTAATATGTGTAGATATATAAGCGCTGCGGAATAAGTTGGCGCTATACAAATAAAGATTATTATTATTATATATGTCTCCCATATAAAGCAACAGTGTGAACAGGTTGCAATAAGTGTAGCCAATGCCCATGTGGGAGGTAGTGCAAATATACCTCTAGTGAAAGAGGGAAGAAATAATGAAGACAGTGTGCGTATGACTAGAAATGCTGGAGTTAGTAGTACTATGCCTTTAGAGAGAGAGGATAGATAGTACTAAAGGTGCAAAGAAGAGAAAAAAGAAGAAAATGCTGCTGATGAGAAAAGTGAGGTTGTCAGTGCAGATCCCGAGGTCCAGGGTGAGACAGCAAGAGAACTCTTGTTTAAACTTCAGGAGGGATTTGCACCAATGTAAGCTTATATAAAGTTTCTGAAGGAAGCATGTCAAACTGCTAATGAAAGACTTGACGCGCAGTTTGAGAAAGAAAGGGCCAAGTTGTGTCTGCTTGGAGAAGAGGCCAAGAGGCAAAGGCTGTTAGCAGAGGAGCAGACAGATAAATTCCTAAGAAAAGGAAAGTAATCTCCAAGAAGCTGAGCAGCTAAAAGCAGAGAATGCAGCTCTCTTAAAGGAGCATGAGCATCTTGAGAGATTGGCTAAGGAGGAAGCTGATCACCGCGTGTTGCTGAAACAGAAGAATGTTCAGTGTGAACAGAGCTTGGAAGAGATGAGAAGTGAGAAAAAGAAGTATGAGGGATATCTTTCAACAGCCCATGAAGAGATACAAGACCTCAGAGATGTAGCTAGAGATGAGGCTGATCGCAGAGTATGTCTGGAGGCACAATCTGTGCAGTGTGAACAGGACTGTAAGAAACTGCAAATGAAAACCCAAGAGTTGGAGATGACGTGTTGCAAGTTAGAAAGAGCTTCTACAGAGTCACATAATCAAACTACTGGTTTGCAGAATCAAGTTGCAGAGTTGAAAATGCAGTTAGCAAAGAAAAATGGTGAATTGGAGTTCCTGATAAGGTGGCTTAAGGAAAAGCTGGAACTAAAGAAAGCTGCTTGCAGTCAGGCAGAGAAGCAAGCAGAGATCTTGAAAGACAGACTGAGTTACAAGGAAAACCAGGAAGCACTGCATGAGAGACTGGTGTCCCAGCTACAGATGAGTTTGGATGAGAAAGCTGAAGTACATGGAATCCAAATCCAGGAGCTGAAACGGAGTCATGCTGTAGCTGTGGGGAAAGTGTCAAAGCAGTTGGAGCAAACTGGAAAGGTGAAAAAAAAACTTGAAAAGTGAGTGTCTTTAGCTGACTCAAAAGGTGAAGAGGTTGTTGGAAGACAAGTGTGCATCTGAATGCAAAGGAAATGCAGTAGAAATGCAGCTTCAAGAGCTACTAGTAAAAGTCACTGAAGGTGCCAGAAGGCAGACAGCGTTGTCTGAGAAGGTGAATAGACTGCAGGTGGAGCTGGAAGCTGAGACTGAAGAGTCTCAGAGACTGGTGCAAGAAGAGGAAGTAGAAGACATTATTGTGGAGCTTGGTCACCAATGTCAGATGGTGTCCAACTGGGAGAAGAAACAAAAGAGGTATGAACAGTGGCTTACTGAGGATTTTTCAGTGTCTCCTAAAGATGCAAAAGAACAGCTTAACAAATGGGTGTGCATTGAAATGCAAGATTGGATTGTCACCAAGACAAACGCTGAAAAGAGAACCCTGATACAGGAAAAGCTAAAAGGTGTGTTCCAACAACCGGAAGAAGGAACAGAGACCTTGTTGGAGAATATTAAGAAAGAGACTGAAGCGCTAAATTTGACGTGCACCCTGAAGGTGGTGTCAGAAGAAAAAGTGGTATTGCAAAGGTCCGCTAAGAAGTTAAATGCAAAGGTGAAGCTCTGGGAGGCAAAGGGTCATATTGCTGAAAAGAAGGTTCAGAGACTAGAGAGGTCTAGGGCCCAGTTTAGACAAGTAAAAAGAAAGAAGACCCTGTTAAATTCTAAAAAGGAGATAAAAATTGTGAAAGGCATTGAGAAAGTGAGAGCTGAGCTACAGGTGGAAGGTGAGCAATCCTCTGAAGTTCAAATGAACAAAGAGAAGGCAGAAGGTGAAACTGCTGAAGCAGAGAAGGCCAAGAAGGTAGTAGAAACTGGGGAAAAGGCCTCAGAAATAACTCCTGTCCTGGATAAGGAAGTTGTGCAAATGAATGGAAGTATCTCTGTGGTAGAAGGCACACAGATGGAAATAAGTGCACATGCCACTACTGAAGTGCAGACTGAAGAAATGACACCTGCAACAGTTGAACAGAGGAGTGTTGTACAATGTGAAGTATTTAATATGGAAGTTGAGCATTAGAAAGTGCCAGTTAGGGTGAGAGACCCCCCCAACCCTGGAGTTTTGACCCTGGAGGGCCAAAAAAGAAAGTGTGATATGGCCTATATCAAAGGGGGGTATGTAGTAGTGCAGTACACAGAAGGGCCTGCAGAGGGTTGCAGACAGGACTTCTGGTGCTAGATTTAACACCAAGGGGTGGAGCAGAAACCAGATAAAAGCCAGTTCCTGCCAAAAGCAAGGGGGAGAGGATCAACGCAGCAGAGCTGAGGTGCTGCAGAGGCTGGTGGCCTAGCAAAGGCCAGAGTCCGACAGGGATGGCAACCCTGGACTCACACCCAAGTTGGGAGGGACATTGGCTGAGAGAGCCAGATTCATGGAGCTGGAAGGGCTGCTAGCCCAGGGTCTAGTGCAGACCAGAAGTTTGACAGGGAAGATGACCCTAAACTCAACACCCAGGTGGGGTGCTTATTTGGTTTGTGTAAATTTTTTTTTTTAAACATTAAATTTTTATTAGCATTTTCAAGATATACAGCATTGAGATTAACATGCATTAGATTTGTTATTAGTACTAGAACATTGCATATAACATCTTTTATGGGGAGGAAAAGTAGGGAGGGGGAGGAAGGAGGGGAAAAGGATAGGGACTAGAGATGAGCGAACGTACTCGGATAAGCACTACTCGTCCGAGTAATGTGCTTTATCCGAGTACCGCTGTAGTCGTGCTGAAAGATTTGGGGCGCTCCGCTGCTGACAGGTGAGTTGCGGCGGGGAGCGGGGCAGAGCGGGCGGGAGAGAAGGAGAGAAAGATCTCCCCTCCGTTCCTCCCCGCTCTCCCCTGCAGCTCCCTGCTCCGCAGCGCGTCCTGAATCTTTCAGCACGAGTACAGCGGTACTCGGATAAGGCACATTACTCGGATGAGTAGTGCTTATCCGAGTACGTTCGCTCATCTCTAATAGGGACAATAGGAAAGTTTATAACCTTAAACTTCAAAGGTATCTTGAACATTTACAATTGGATTTGAGCGGTAGTTATCAGAGTTTTTTTTTTTTTCCTTTGCTTAGACGTTCCTGAGAACAAGGATTGTATTCAGATAGAACATCATTTTAGTTTGTTGAGATTCTTAACATCATATATCAACACAACAACATATCATACAGGTCACTGTCCATGTGTTTAAGATTTGAGTCACCTATTCCCCTCCGGTGGGGAGGGCGGGGCGGAAGGGCAGTCAGATCTCCAAAGAGGAGAGTGTTTGCATTCATTTAATCGAATCCTGTCGGCATTTTTGTTATCTGAAGCCACATTGCCCAGTCTCTCCTGAATTGGGCCAGAGTATTTTTTGGGTGAGCTATCAATTTCTCATGAATGCAGTTTAGATTAACAGTTTCTTGTATTTCTTCTATAGTGGGAATGTGTTTAGATCTCCATTTCCTCGCTATTAATATACGCGCGGAATGGAATATGTGAGATATAGTTATTCTGTGGCTTCTGGGTATGTTTCCTATACCTATAAGAAGAAGGGCTAGTTCTGGTTCAATTTTCTTCAAGGACGGAAAGAAGTTTATTATGTATTGCGAGATCTCTTCCCAGAAGCAAGATATTTTTGGGCATGTCCAGAATATATGCAGGAGGGAACCCAATCCGCCGCACCCTCTCCAGCACAGGGGGAACACTTCCTTTTTCATCTGCGACAACCTTAGTGGAGAGCAATACCATCTTGTCAGTAGTTTCTGGTATTGTTCCCAATGAGAAGCACATGAGGTGGATCTATGGGCCCACGCCAACGCCTCACACCATGTTCTAGGGGAGAATTTTTTGTTTAGGTCTTTTTCCCAGTTTAGGAAGTTGACTGTTTTTTTGAAACTTTGAATGTCAGATAGGCTGGTATAGATCAATTTTGTGAGTCTTTTTTGTGGCGGCAGCTTTCCATCTAGGAGGTCGCTTATCGGGCATGGAAGCGTGACGTGGAGCGTCTTACAGACTCCCAAGAAGTTATGAATTCGGAGATACGTGTAGTATTCTGATTGTGGAATTGCATATTTTGTTTGTATCTGGGAGAAAGGCATGATAATGTCTCCACTATACAGGTCGGAGATCTTCATAGTTGCTCTGTGTGGCTAGTTGCTCATGGAAAGATCCGATATTAAGTATTTTAGGCTAAGAAGTGGGAGTGAGATTTTTGTTGAGGTAGTTGGATCTAGGTTTGGTTTAGCATGTAGTGCTCTCCACCCCTGCACAGTAGCCTGCACCATCTGGGGATATTGAGTGTCTCTTTGGGCCTGGACAGTAGCCGCTAGGAGGCATGTTCTCCATTCACTTATACCTGATAGTATAGACTCCATTGCTGCCCATGTTTTGTCCGTTTCCGCTCTACACCAATGTCTGCTTTGGTCTATTAGAAATGCTTTATGGTAGTTGCAGAGATTGGGGAGACCCATACCTCCGAATTTTAGTGGTCTATTTAGAATGGAGAATGCCACTCTGGGTCTGGCCCCTCTCCAGACGAACCTGTTCATTTGTTGGTGGAGAGCCGCAAATATTGGTTCAGGAATAGTCACAGGAAGAGTTCTAAAGAGATATAATATTCGGGGGAGAACAAGCATTTTGTATAGGATCACTCTGCCCATCCAGCTGGGTTCGAATTTGGCCAAGCGATCCAGCTCTTTTTGTATCGTGGACTCTAGCCGTGAGAAGTTGGTAGTCGGGAGTTCTTCAATTGAGGGGGGTCAGTATTATTCCCAGGTATGGTAGGGACGAAGGACACCACTGATATGGGAACGTCAATCTTAGGTATTTCTCATCTGTTTTTGCTAAGTGAATCCCCATCATTTGTGATTTCGTGGGATTCATTTTGTAGTAGGAGACAGCTCCAAATTGTGATAGTGAGGAGGTCACTTGAGGAAGAGAGGTTCTAGGGTTGATTAAAGTGAGGATTACGTCATCGGCAAATAGATTAATTTTATGCTCTTTTAAGCCTATAGGAATACCTTGAATAAGTGGGTTGGATCTTATCTTCTCTGCTAGTGGTTCCATCATCATTGAGAAGATTAGAGGTGATAGTGGGCATCCTTGGCGCGTGCCGTTAGTAATTTGGAACGGTTTGGATAAAATGCCGTTTGTCAGGACGGATGCCGACGGAGCAGTATAGAGCGCCATTATGGCTGAGAGAATTGGACCTGAAAGGCCAAACCCCTCCAGTGTTCGCTGCATAAATCCCCAATGCACCCTGTCGAACGCCTTCTCTACATCCAGAGCAAGGAGCAGAGAAGGCGTTCGTGTAGCGTCTGCCTTAGCTATCAAGTTTATTAGTCGTCTGGTTCCATCTGGGGCCTGGCGTCCCCTTGTAAATCCTACTTGGTCATTTTTAATTAGTTGGGGTAAGATTGGAAATAGTCGGTTTGCTATAATTTTTGCGTATAGTTTAACATCTGAGTTAAGAAGGGATATAGGTTGAAAGTTGCTCGGAACATCAGGGGTCTTGCCTTCCTTAGGTATAGTGACTATAGTAGCTTTTAGATTTTCTTGGGGTGCGCTACCTGTTGTCATAATATGGTTGAAGAAGTTGCATGCATGAGGGAGCAGAGTAGGCGCAAATAGCTTAAAGGGGTTGTCCCGCGCGAAACGTTTTTTTTTGTTTTTTCAATATGTCCCCCGTTCGGCGCGAGACGAACACAAGGGATGGGTTAAAAAACATAAACGTTTAGTACTTACCCGAATCCCCGCTCTGCGGCGACTTCTTTCTGAGTCGGCTGCAGGAGGCTCTTCCGAGCTCCGTCGCGCGTGGCAGCTTGTTGAGAGTCTTCTGTGTGAGACCACCGGACCTCGGCAAGGTTACGAAGACTCACGGAACACTATTTTTTACACCCCATACCCGCCACTGAGGTCACAAAATACCCCCAAAAAGCATGAGAGGAGGGAGGATACCCAGTTTTATTGCCCCATGTGCCCATTCCAACCAGTCTCCGTAATTGCCCCTGTCTTTGGAAATATTACACAGTTCACATTATTACTTTTATCTAAGATTTGGGTAACGCCGAAAATGGTGGAGGGGGGAATTTTTTTAAGGTGTCAATTTTTATTCCGTACAAGTGGGCAATGGGTCCTGGAATTTATTCAGTTGTGCCCTGCAATCCAATGGGTTTCCCTCCATTATACGCCTTGCCATGTTTCCTGTAAGTAGATTAGGGCCACAATGGGTATGTTTTTGAACACAGGACAAATGGGGGTATCTATTTTGGGGTGAACGTCTTCATTCCTATGTACACTGTACAAAAAAAAACAGTTTTTAAATTGACAAAATTGACAAAAAAATGAAAATCGTAATTTTTTTCCTTCTGCTTTGCTTAGATTTTTTCAAATACTATGAGGTCAAAATACGCAATACGCCCCTAGATGAATTAGTTAAGGGGTCTAGTTTTTAAAATGGGGTCATTTGTGGGGGTTCTTTATCGTTTTGGACGCTCAATGGCTCTATAAGTGGGCAATGATGCCTGGAATTTATTCCGTTGTACCCTGAAATCTAACGGGTGCTCCTTTCATTACAGGCCTAGCCATGTTTCCTGTAAGTAGATTAGGGCCACAATGGATATGTTTTTAAACACGGGACAAACGGGGATATCCATTTTGGGGTGAACCTCTCCATTCCTATGTACACTGTACAAAAAAAACAGTTTTTAAATTGACAAAATTGCCAAAAAAATGAAAATCGTAATTTTTTCATTCTGCTTTGCTTAGATTTATTCAAATACTGTGGGGTCAAAATATGCAATACACCCCTAGATGAATTTGATAAGGGGTCTAGTTTTTAAAATGGGGTCATTTGTGGGGGTTCTTTATCATTTTGGATGCTCAATGGCTCTATAAGTGGGCAATGGGGCCTGGAATTTATTCCGTTGTACCCTGAAATCCAACGGGTGCTCCTTCCATTATAGGCCTAGCCATGTGTCCTTTAAGTAGATTAGGGCCACAAGGGGTATGGTTCTGAACACGGGACAAACAGGGGTATCCATTTTGGGGTGAAAGTCTTCATTCCTATGTGTGCTGTACAAAAAAAACTGTTTTTAAATTGATACAACTGCCAAAAAAATGAAAATTGTAATTTTTTTCCTACTGCTTTGCTTAGATTTATTCAAAAATTGTAGTGTAAAAATACACAGTACACCCCTAGATAAATTCGTTAGGGGGTCTAGTTTTCAAAATGGGATCATTTGTGGGGGTTCTCTGTCGTTTTGGCCGCTCAAGGGTTCTACAAGTGGGCAATGGGGCCTAAATCACCTTCATGCTAAATTTCTGTTCTAAAAGCAACCGACTACTCCTTTCATTTTGGGCCCCGTTGTGCATCCAGACATAAGATTAGGGCCACTATGGGTATGTCTCTGAACACGGGAAAAACAGGGGTATCTATTTTGGGGTGCAAGTCTTCATTCATGTGTGTGCTGTACAAAAAAACCCAGTTTTTAAAATGACAGAATTGCCAAAAAAACGAAAATCACAATTTTTTCCTTTTGCTTTGCTTGAATTCATTCAAAAACTGTGGGGTCAAAATGGGCAGTACACCCCTAGATAAATTCGTTAAAGGGTATAGTTTTCAAAATGGGGTCACTTGTGGGGGTTCTCTTTGATTTTGGCTGCTCAAGAGCTCTACAAATGTGCTATGGGGCCTAAAACGCCTTCAAGGAAAATTTATGTTCTGAAAACCACTGACTACTCCTTTCGTTTTGGGCCCCGTTGTGCATCGAGACATAAGATTAGGGCCACAATGGGTATGTCTCTGAACACTGGAGAAACAGGGGTATCCATTTTGGGGTGCAAGGCTTCATTCATGTGTGTGCTGTACAAAAAAAGCTGTTTTTAAAATGACAGAATTGACAAAAAAACGAAAATCACAATTTTTCCTTTTTGCTTTGCTTGAATTCATTCAAAAACTGTCAGGTCAAAATGGGCAGTACACCCCTAGATAAATTCGATAAGGGGTCTAGTTTTCCAAATGGGGTCACTTGTGGGGGTTCTCTTTGGGTTTAGCCGCTCAAGAGCTCTACAAAAGAGCTATGGGGCCTAAAACGCCTTCAAGCAAAATTTATGTTCTGAAAGACAGCGACTGCTCCTTTCATTTTGGGTCGCGTTGTGCATCAAGACATAAGATTAGAGCCACAATGGACATGTTTCTGAACACGGGAGCAACGAGGGTATCCATTTTGGGGTGTAAATCCTCATTTTCATGGGCTCTATAGGAAAAAAATATGTCTTTAAAATGACATATTTGCAAAAATATGAAATTTTCTTTTTTCTCCTCTTAATTGAATTAATTCCTGAAAATAACTGGTGAGGTCAAAATACTCATGACACACCTCAGTGAATACATTAAGGGGTGAAGTTTTTAAAATGGGGTCATTTGTTGGGGTATCTATTATTCGGACACTTATGAGCCTTTGCAAACTTGGCTTGGTGCAGGAAAACAAAGTGCTCCTCAAAATGCTGAAAAGTAATGTTAAATTTGTACATCCTCTAAATGGTTAAAAAAAAAACACAAAAGTTTTTCAAGTGTGCATTCAGAATAAAGTAAACAGATGGAAATACATATCTTATCAAAAATTTGTACGGTATGTTTGGACATATTTGAAATATTACGGTTGAAAATGTGAAAAAATGACAATTTTTTTCAAAATTTTTCCAATATTGGTACTTTTAATAAATATACACAAATTATATCGGTCTCTTTATACAACCTAAATGAAGTACAACATGTGGCGAAAAAACAATGTCAGAATCACTTGGATATGTAAAGCCTTTACGGAGTTATGCTACGTTGAACGACGCATGTCAGATTTCCAAAATTTGGCTCCGTCACTAAGGCGCAAACAGGCTTCGTCACTAAGGGGTTAAGCTATGCTTTACTCTAACAAATCTTACTCCTATACATTTTCCTGCCTCTAGTGTCGTCTATTCAAACATAATTAAATCATCTCTCACGCCTTGAAATCTCCTGGTTAAGTCGTTTTCCCACGACATAAAAACGCACAGCCTGCTGATATAGCATAGCTGCTACACTCCCTCCCTCTTCTCTCCTCCCATATGGCCTAGTTGCAATCGCTTTTGTTGGAAAGGGACAACTTTGGGCCCCTTATGTCCAGGGGGTAGGTACTCAGGTCCCATTAATGCTATGGGCAACTGGTTAGATGGAAATTGGGAAGTTTCCAGTCCCACCTGACTTGATAAAATATATATATATATATATATATATATATATATATATTTAAGGGGACTATGTTTCCTCTTATGCCTTAGTGCTCCTGGTGCCCCACCTGAGTCCTGGTAACAAGTGTATGCTCATTGTAAGCCTTTACTAGGAACAAAATGCTAACGGGAGGATTGCTTGACAAAGACCAATTGCTGTTCGAAACGTTGCAGCCAACTATCATTTTACTTGCTGAAGTGGACTAAAGGTGTTCCTTTTTGAAAGTGGAAACTACACCTCTGTGCTGCTGGGATATTATTATTCTTTTTGATTTGACTTTCCAGCATGCACTTTACAGCTCCACAAGGTTTGGTGTTTCCTTAAGAGTGCTGCTGTGACTACTATTTACTGATACCTAATGGGAGGACTTCGGGTAATGTTTTTCCTTCCAGATGGACAGCCAACAATTTTCAGTAACAATTTAAGGATGACGACAGTTGTCTGCGGCAACAAAATTGCATTAAAATAAACCAACTACTAATGCAAAGTTTGAGTGTTTCATAGATTGTTCCAGAATATCATGGAAATTGATAAGCAGAACAGGTGAACAGCATATTGGAAGAGCACATCGGTGACTAATACTGGTAAGCGGGAGGAATAACGTCTCCTTTCCTGGGACATATCCAAGGAGGTGGGAGATGATGGCACTCACTGTAATATGTGGGACTGGCTTGAAAGTAAGCATAGACCCAAGGTACACTTTTGGCATCGCATTCGATTTCACAACTTTTTGTGGCGCCGTGGAAATTTTTTTTTGTTGTTGTTGAACCATTGGGTAAACCAATGTAGAATGGAGATGCAATGTTTCATTGTTTTTATACAAGTTCACACAGATTTCACTGGAGAGCCTCATGTGGTGCAGAGCATTGGGACAGCAGAAATGCAGTCTAAAGCTCGTGCTCATGAACTGAATGTTGCGGGTTCAATCCCTGAGTGGTTCAGGTAGCTAGCCCAAGGTCTACTCCGTTTTCAATTAAAGGAAATAAGTACCCAGCTTGCTGTAGGGGTAGAAGATGACTGTGAAAGGAAATGGCAAGAAGCCCACAAAACCAATGTGCTTGCATCAGGGGACTTTGCCTTTGCCTACCTACCAAAACTCACACCAACTGTAACTCCTGTAACTCCAAAGAGTGGACAGACTCTCCTTAACTGAGGTATGGCTGCTAACTTGGTTACACCCGGATTGGATGTGGATATTTTCTAGGTTGCTTAGATTGCAGGAACAAGTCTCTGAGGGAGACTATGACTGGTAGAAGAAAGAAGAATGGACCACACACTGACAGGGTCTGTAGAATGGATAAACTCTTATGCTTTTCCTGCTCGTTCTACACCATGATGTCACACCTGAGTCTCAAGCTACCCCATCACTCTCAGGAGGTACTGTGTGGTATAGTGTCTTCTGTTTGATTTGCCCCAGGGCTTACCACTGCTGCGAACTGGTTTGTACTGGGCTGCATGGTATTAGTCTGTTACAATCCAGACCAACTGATCAGCATATCCATGTCCTCCTCACTGCGAGCCAGGCTAACAGTTTCAGGGACTCTTTTAGAGGACAAGTGAAAACAGTGAAAAGAGACACTGACGATGGCAACTTGTTTACAAAATGGCTACGCATGAGACAGAAAATGGAGGCACATCCATTTCACTAATAACCTTTAATGAATCCTGAAGAGGTGTATTTGCCTCCACTGCATATAAAACTGGGGAGCAGAAACAATTTGTAAACACAATTGATAGAAATTCTGCCGTACTTATGCATTTGAAATCTAAATTTGCCAAAGTTAGTGATGCGGAAGAGAAAGAAGGAATTTTTATAGGTTCACAAATGTCTCCTCTTCTTTCCTTGGAATCAGAAAGCTCTTGTGAGCTAGTGAGTGAGCTTGTGACACCATACTAAGTTATGAGAAGCAATATGTCCTTAAAACTTCACTTCTGGACTCCCACCTGGACTTTCTCACAGAAGATCTTTGGGGCTGTCAGTGACCGGCATGGCGAGTGTCTCCATCAGTAGATGTCTACAATGGAACAGAGGTACCGGCTGACTATTGCTGGACCATGAAGAGAGACGTCCTAGAAGCAAAATATTTTGCCAAACCTCATCAAAAACTTTCTAATTAAACTATTTCACATAATGCTGACTTACATTAGTACTAATTTTCTAAAACTTGAAATGTGTCCCAAAAAACTTGATGGAAAAATTCTAACATTAAATTCCGAAGGGGAAATACAACTGGAATCACCATTAAATATTCTTGTAAAAGTAAAAAGTTTTGTTTTGTAGACCAGCGTATTCCTGCAGAATGGTTTCAACACTTAGTGGTATCAACGCTATGATGAATTGTTGTGGTTCTGAAGGCTCAGAAAGTTGAACATGCTACTATATGGAGTCTCTAAAAAAGTGTTCATTCAGTGTATATCTACACCTGCATCTGATGGACTGTGTTTCTCTTTAAAATAGACCAAATAAACAGCAACATTATTGTACTATTTCTTATGTATCTATGAAATAGACGTGTTTTAATGAACTAGGACAATGAGACCTTATTCAGTTGTTTCAGGGTGCATGCCCTTCATCAGTGTGCAGTGGGTTTCTGACTTGGCTAGCAAGAGGCCTGTGATGTGGATCAAGAACACTATCCTTTCTCCTTAGGGAGAGCACGTAGAAGATGAGTGAGTGAGGAGACTTATAAGGCCATTCATGCTCCTCTGGGTAATATGCAAATAAGGGAGATGGAATACCTCTGCATCGCCACCTATTTGAAGGCAGCATTCCTGCAAGTCAATGTTACACTCTTTATACAAGCCTTGAAACAATGACTGGGAATTGAAAGCCAAGCCAGAATCCATACACAAATATATGCTATCAAACAAAACTTGTATGGCTACATAAAACTCAGCTGATTTATTATAATTTGACCTAGTTTAGGCACGGTAACTAATAACTTAAGAATGTTTTCTGATTATTTCACTTGGTTTTGATCATCTTTCTTACACAATTTTTAACATCCTTATTTCTGATGCTGTAGATGATAGGATTCAACATTGGCATTCCTGCCGTATAGAGAAGAGATAGAGTACTGTCTGTCTCTAGAGAATGAGAAGATGGAGGCTGAAGATACATAAACATAAGGGTTGAAAAATAGAAGGTGAGGACAGTGACGTGAGAGCTGCATGTAGAAAACGCTGCTTGTTTTCCTTGTGAGGAACGGATCTTCAAAATGCTGGAAATTATATAAACATAGGAAATCACATTCAAAGCTAGAGAGCAAAAAATAATGATCGCACATGTTACATACATTATTACCTTATTAAGCCAAGGATCCTTGCAGGATAGTCTTAAAATGGGAGGTATTTCACAAAAGTAATGGTTGATAAAATTATTATTGCAGAATGAAAGTCCGATGAAGGTAATGGGCACATGGATGGAGGAGTTTACTAAACCAAAAGTCCATGGTATTAGGGCTAAGATAACACAAAACCTCATATTCATAATACTGCTATAGTGCAATGGCCTACAAATGGCTACAAATCTATCATAAGCCATGACTGTAAGTAAGAGGCACTCTGCTACCCCACCTACCAATGAGAAGAACATCTGTAAAGCACATCCAGTCACTGAGATACTCTTGTCTGTGGATAAAGTATTTTTGAGGATAACGGGTACTACAGTGGTGGATACAAAGATGTCAATGATAGAGAGATTACACAGGAAGAAGTACATAGGCGTGTGTAAGGTTGGGCTGATCCTCACTGTAATAAGAAGAAGACCATTTCCTAACAATGAAATAATGTATACCACCAGTAATAAAAGGAACCCTAAAATTTGGAGGTGAGGAACAGTGGATAATCCAAGCAGGAAGAACCGAAATGGAACAGTTTGGTTGGAGTTCTCCATAGAAAAACGCAGAACCTTCAACAAAGGACAAAGTTGTAGATTGTTAAGTAGTTTGACTGAACTTGGAATATCTGTATATTGAGAAGTACCCCACATACAAAACTAGTACAGACAACCAATCAGATCACTGTGTTCATACACTAAGGTACATGAGAACTAAAATGTTATTGCTTGTCTTTGAGAACGACTCCACTATTTTATGTTTCTACTGTTTTTTTTTTATTTTTTATAAGAGCCTCAATGTTTTATCCTTAGATTATTGAATGTCCTTGTCATTCATCTAGAGAGCTGTTTTTAACAATACCTGTAGGTTTGCTACATCTGTGTATAAAAATGAAAGCTCTACTTTCATTTAAAGTGGGAAACTGTCATTAGAAAATGACTAAAGACGAGTGAGCACTAAAATGCTAAGGTGCTCGTTGCTCGAGTCGAACTTTTTGTAATGCTCGCGAGCTCGTTTCGAGTAATGAACCCCAGTGAAGTCAATGGGAGACTCGAGCATTTTCAGGGTGACCTATGCTCCGAATAGGGGAGGTTGTATGAAACACCTAAAAAAAACATCAGAAAGTCATGGAAACACCACAGAAACAGATAGGGGAACAGCAGGGGCAGCATACAAGGATACATCTGAGGTTCGCAGGTCACACTATTAAGCCAAATTGGGGGCAAGAGCCTGGCGGTCACCCCCCTAACAATTTACTTGGGCCAGACCATAATCAGCAAGGCACATCTTTGCTAAGCACCACACTAGGTGCAACGAAGGCCAATTGCCATCTGCGGGTGACACCACTGCCTCTTCTCCTGGGTTACATGCTTGCATTGCTGTCCAATCCCCCCACGCAAGCCTGCGTCCAAAGCGTACTCAAATTTTTCACAGGGCAGCGTTCAGCTGTCCTCATGCCACATGGTCGCTTGATTGGCACACCAACCCGCATGGTTCTCCTGTTCCAGCTTACAGAATCTTTATATTCCTCTGCTTTCTGCTGGTGGAGAAGTCAGGGGAAAACCAGGCTTAGTTCATCTTAATGAGTGTAAACCTGTTGGCGCTGGCAGTTGACAGTCGGGTATACTTATCCGTGATAATCCCCCCAGCAGCACTAAACACCCTCTCTGATAACACGCTATCGGCTGGGCAGGCCAGCACCTCCAAGGCGTACAGTGCAAGTTCAGGCCACATGTCCAGCTTTTTGACACCCAATAGTTGTATGAAGCCGAGGGATCACAGAGGACGTTGGTACGGTCAACTATGTACTCCCTCACCATCTTTTTACAGTGTTCCTTCCTACTAGACTGGGGAGTAGTAACACAGTCTGGCTGGGGAGCCATAAAACTGGCAAAGACCTTGGAGAGTGTTTCCCTGCCCGCGCTGGACATGCTGCCTGTTCCCGCATCTCCCCTGCTAGTTGGTCCACTGAAGTACATCCTCTACCGCTAGCATTGTCAGATGGTAACTTTAGCATCAGCTTTTCAACCAGGGCCTTGTGGTATTGCATTACTCTCGTACCCCTTTCCTCTTCAGGAATGAGAGTGGAAAGGTTCTCCTTTTACCGTGGGTCAAGAAGGGTAAACACCCAGTAATCCTGATTGGCCAGAATGCGTCTTTCGCGAGGGTCACGGGAAAGGCAACCTAACATGAAGTCAGCCATGTGTGCCAGGGTCCCAGTACGCAACACATCGCTGTCCTCACTAGGAGGATGACTCTCACTGTCCTCCTCCTCTTCAGCTCACACACGCTGAACAGATGTGAAGGAAGTAGCATAGGTACCCTCTGCAGTGTGGGCAGCAGTCTCATCCCCCTCCTCCGTGCTGAGAAACAGAATTGAGGGTGGTCTGGCTATCAAGCGACATATTGTCATCCCCCATCTCCTGTTCTAGTCGCAAAGCGTGGGCCTTAATACTTAGCAGCGACATTCTCAGGAGGCAAAGCAGCGGGATGGTAACGCTTATAATGGCTGCCTCACCACTCACCATTTGTGTAGACTCCTCAAAGTTTCCTAAGACCCAACAGATGTCAGATATCCATGCCCACTCCTCTGTGAAGAACTGCAGAGGCTGACTACCACTCCGCCGTCCATGTTGCAGCTGGTATTCAACAATGGCTCTACGCTGCTCGTAAAGCCTGGCCAACATGTGCAATTTTGAATTCCAGCGTGTGGGCACGTCACACAACAGTCGGTGCACTGGCAGCTGGAAGCGATGTTGCAGTGTCCTGTGGTGGACTTCCTGAAATGGGCGCAAACGCTACGCACCTTGCTGAGCAGGTCAGACAAATGGGGTAGTTATCAGAAAGCGCTGAACCACCAGATTGAACACATGGGCCAGGCGTGGCATGTGTGTTAGTCTGCCAAACTGCAGAGCGACCACCAGGTTACACCCATTATCACACATGACCATGCCTAATTGGAGGTTGAGCAGCAAAAGCCACTGGTCGGTCTGCTCTGTTAATCCCTGTAACAGCTCGTGGGCAGTGTGCCTCTTGTCTCCCAAGCTGAGTAGTTTCAGCACGGCCTGCTGACGCTTCCCCACCACATTGCTGCAGAGCCTTGAGCTACCGACTGTCGGTGACATGCTCACACATGGTAATTGAGGGGGTGTTTGGAGGAGTTGGCATAATAAGTTGGAGAAACCTTTACCGAGGTAGGACCTGCAATCCTTGGTGTGGGTGGCACGTGAGGGGGGCCAGGGTCAGACTCGATCCCAGCGTCCACAAGGTTAACCCAATGTGCCGTCAGGGAGATGTAGTGTCCCTGCCCGCCAACACTTGTCCAAGTATCGGTGGTTAAGTGGACCTTCCCAGTAACCGCATTGGTGAGGGCACTGTTTATGTTCCGTGACACGTGCTGGTGTAGGGCGGGGACGGCACAGCGGGAAAAATAGTGGTGGCTGGGGACCGAGAACCGAGGGACCGCTGCCACCATCAAGTTACAGAAAGCCTCAGTTTCTACTATCCTATATGGCAGCATCTCCAGGCTGAGTAGTTTTGAAATATGCACATTTAAAAAATGTGCAGGCAGGTGGGTGGCCGCATATTTCCGCTTGCATTCCAATGCTTGGGTTATCGACAGCTGCACTGGGACACATTGGTGGAGGCAGTGGAGGACCGTGGAGGTGAGGGTGTGAGTGCAGGTCGGGAGACGCTCGTGCCAGCGTCCTGGGAGGGGGATTGAATTTCAGAGACAGGATGTGACACAGGGGAAGAGGCAGTGGTGTGACCCGCAGGCGGTGAATGGCCTTCGTTCCACGTCATCAGGTGCTTAGCCATGATATGCCTGCACATGCTGGTGGTGGTGAGGCTGGTAGTGGTGGCTCCCGTGCTGATCTTGGTGCGGCACAGGTTGCACACCACTGTTCGTCGGTCGTCCGCACTCTCATTGAAAAACCTCCAGACCTTCGAACACCTAGCCCTCTGCACGGGAGCTTGCCTTGAGGAGGTGCTGTGGGGAACAGTTGGGGGAGTATTTGCTGTGGTCCTGCTTCCCCCCTGGCCACCCTACTGCCTCTTCCAACCTGTTCGGCTGCAGCACTTGCATTCCCCTCTGAAGCCCTGTCTTCAGTAGGCTTAGCAAGCCAGGTGGGGTCAATCACCTCATCATCCACCAGCTCTTCCTCTGACTTCTCAGTCTGCTCCTCCCTCAGAATTACTGCCCTAACAACAACCTCACTGACAGACAATTTTGTCTCCTCCTCATCATCCACAAATAGCTCTTGAGACAGTAATTGGAAGTCCTCACCCTCCTCATCCTGAGTCTGTGAAAGGTCCAAATTTTGGGCATCGGTCACGACAAACTCCTCACGTGGCTGTGGAACCATTATTTCCGACTGGGGCAGGGACCCGAGAAGAGCTCTTGGGTGTATGCCTGTTCGTAATCTCTCCTTTTCCCAGAGTGACCAGGCTGGGAGGAAGGAAGAGCAGCCTGAGGATTCAGAGGTGCAGTTTCTTGGCTGGCTTGAGTGAACTGCGTGGATGATTGGGTGGGGGATAAAGTACTGGAGGCGTTATCTGCTATCCACGTCAGCACCAGATCGCACTGTTGTTCTTTTAATAATGTTCTACCCACGGACCTGCAAAATGTGAGATGAAGCTGGGGAAGGGAGATACGCAGCGCTCTACTATTCCCTCAGCAGCAGTCACTGTTTCACCCCACCCAGGACCTCGGGCTCTGCCCACACCCTCATTCGGACATCCATGTCCTCGACCTCGACCCTTAACCCTAGTCTTGATCATGTTGAATAAAGCTGTTAGCTTGGGCTAATTCACCACCCACAGAGACTGGTAGATACAGGAAGCTCTGAGCATTGCCAAAAAAAAATTAAAACAGTGTAAACTGATGTTAGCTAGGGCTAATTTACCACCCACAGAGACTGGTAGATACAGTACACTCCAACACAGCACCAACACACGGGTATATAGCGTACGCTTTGAGCCCACAATAAACTAAAAATTAGAGAAATGATAGGATTTTTCTTACTTCCTATGTACCATGTGTACACCCCTGGCATTACACTGCATAAAACCTGTAACAGTGGGCAAAATACAGCCAAGATGCTTGAAAAAAAAGTTGTGCGCACTTCTGGTCCCCATCAGACAAAATACTGATGCACACAATGAGAGGAGTAGTAGTCCTAGAAAGGACTGTTGGGTTCTTTGAGCAAGGATCCATGCCTAACCGCAACCTAATCCCTACCCGAACGCTTTCCCTATAGCAGAAACAGTTCTATCCCTAAGCTCATGCAGCAGGCGTCTGAGGCGAGCTGCGGGTGTCTGGAGCTTAAATACTTGGCGGTCACCTGATCAGCCCAGCCAGTCACTGCTGTAGACATGCAGAGGGTTGGCACATTAAAGAAGGAAGTGGTAAAGCCTTCCCCGCATGTTTATTGGATAAAAAATGGTGCTAAACATGTGGGTAATGGAAATGAAATTTACTCGAGGGCCGCGTGGTGCTCGACTCGAGTAGCGAGCATATCGAGTAGTCTAATACTCAATCGAGCATTAAGCTCAGACGAGTGTGCTTGCTCATCTCTAAAAATTACCTATTATATAAATCACATTGTTGTGTTAAATATGAATTTTGGGTAATTTTTTAAAACATTTTTGGTCACAACCTGCATGTAAAAGAGACCTAAAATCCTGCATTTTAAAAGTAATCACAGAGCCTAATAACAGGCAGATACTTGCTGATATCTGTAGAGAAGACTTTTCAGAAGTCACCTCACTAACATTACAGGCAGGATTACTCTAAGAGGTGACTCCTATATGTAGATAACATAGGATCCACCATTTACAGTAGGTAGTCACAGAGCATGCCTAGAACAGTCTCCCATACAAGTCAATGGTTTCCCTCTTGTCCATTGTGGGAATCACCCATGAGACTGCTGTAAAAGTATATCGTCTACATGCTCTAAATGCCGTTTATTGTAGCTTAGATAAGATACCCACCTCCATAGCAACATATAGACTATAGAATAAAAATATATAATTAATACAAAAAAGATTGCTGATATAGTCCCTCTAAAGTGCTTATCATAAAAAAGTCCATTTTTAAGTTGAAATATTTTTAGTATGTAATCCAAAATATACAAAGACTTCAACAGAATGCGACTTCCAGAAATTTGGTGATGTAGCTGACATATTATTGGAGCACTTGTTCATGGTTTGCACATTTCTTGAAAAATTTAATATAATTTTGACTTAAACATACAAAACAACCAGGAAAAGAATTGGCACTTTTTACATAGACGTTGAATGTTTGAATTGAATGTAGATATTTAGGGCTCAGTCAGATGGGTGTTTTTACGTGTGCTTATTCGCGAGTAAAAAAGATTGCACTGCGCATGAACAAAAAAAAATGTGTGACCACGTCCATTGCCACCCATATGTTCTATCTTTTGAGGAGTCAGTGGATTCTGTCTAATATGTACTCAGCATGGTTTAGAGTTTGACAGTAATGTTTTTATGAGGTTTTGTACATAGGTGCGCAATTCTTCCAGTCTCACTGACTCCTCAATTCCTCTAAATTTGAGATTGTTGCACCTTTTGCGATCTTCCCGATGAGCTAATTTATTTTTAAAAGATTCAAAGTCCTCTGATAGCTTGTAATGGGCATCTATTAAGCTGATTATGAGAATTAGTAATCTCGCCAGTTTTGGCCTCTAGATGGTCCACTCTGTCTCCTAGTCCTGTAATAGCCAAGCCGATTTTGTTGTACAATGTAGTTAATTCCTTCTTCAAGGAACCTCTTAGTGCTAGCACCATGTACTTGATAAAGAACTCTGAAGCTGCTTGGCCTAGAGCATTCAATATTCATGATAGGATCCTGCCTCTCCTCTGCCTCTGTAGGTTCCTGCTCTAAAGAGGATTGTGGACTCACCTCCTCCCTTCTTGGCCTTCTTTTCTCTCGACTCTAATCACCCACCTCAAGTCAATCTCCTTCATTCCCCTCTTCCTCTTGTGAAGCTGGTGGGTAGTTAACCTCCTCCTTCTACTCCCCATGCTGTGCAGGGCTACCTGCTCTCCTCTCTCTGCTTGCAGTGACAAGCTGTTTTGCTCTCCAGTGTGGGGCTGGGAGTTTCTGGATGTTGGGGGACACAAGGAAGCTCTCTTACCCCCGTTGGCATGAAGATCTCCTCTGGCTGGACGTCCTCAAAAATTGCTGAAAGTTGCTAATGGTAAGTAAAGTACAGAGCTAAACTGCTATGCGTCTGACATTAACTCCATCTAGGCCACGCCCCCACATGTTCTATCTTTTGTAAGTGCGAATTTTATGCGCTTGGAAAAATCGGACATGTGATCACTGCCATTGAAAAGCATTGGTTCTATATAGATGCGGATCGCAAACGCAACTAACATACGCACATAAAAATGCCCGTTTGACTGAGGCTTTAACCCTTTCCAATCCAATGTTGGGCCTGGCCCAACATCATAATTTACCTCCACAGCTCCGATGTCGGGGCAGGCCCGACACTGCAGTGCAGGAGTGCATTTGCACCCGATCATCAGACACATCGGGTGCAGATACACTTCTGCACTGGTCCTCATTGAGGAGCCCGAGGAGAAGGCAGAAAGGGTTTTTAACCCTTTCTGCTTCTCCTTTACAAATTTAGCGCTATGTAATGCAGGAGATTCCGGCCGGCGATCATGTGACCGCCGGTGTCACCTGACCCCCAGCTGTCACATGAACGCCAAGCCGGGAGCCTGCACCGTGGGGGAAGCCGCTTACCTGTCCGGCGTCTTCCGTATTCTCCCTTCTGCCTCCCAGCCTGGCGATCATGTGACCACTGGATGCCACCTGACCTCAGCGGTCACATGATCGCCGAGCCGGGAGGCAGAAGGGAGAATGTGGAAGACGCCGGACAGGTAAGCAGGTTCCTCCACGGTGCAGTGAGCACCTGCACCCTCCTGAACTCTGTCAGTTCAGGAGAGTGCAGGGAAATGTATTTTTTCTCATCCATTCTCACCAGCTCCAATTTATTTGGAGCTGGGGAGAATGGCTGAGAAAAAATAATTGGATTGGAAAGGGTTAAAGAGATCAAGAATATTGCAAGGTACCGGACGTGGCCCTAATCAGAGAGCCCCCTTCAAACAGTCAGACAGAGAGCCAAATACCAAAAATCTAATATTGATGTCCCGTCCTTAATAATAATCATATCTTAAGTAAAGAATAACCTCTTTAATTTGGTATATTATGTCTTCCCTTTGCAGTTTTGGTTTTTACCTACCTTAAGACCCTCGGATTATTAGTCCACCAATGGAGTGGCTAATTTACTTTAATATAATAATAATAATTACTAAAAATAAAATTACAGAATACAATTCTTGAAAGTGAATTTTCCTTTAAAGAAATCATTCATGGTTGCATACATCTATTACTTACTGTAATATGTCTACTGTTGTCTGCATTGATGGAGTGGCCTGCTCTCTATGACTGCAGAGCAAATAA
Source organism: Eleutherodactylus coqui (assembly GCF_035609145.1). Lineage (NCBI taxonomy): Eukaryota > Metazoa > Chordata > Amphibia > Anura > Eleutherodactylidae > Eleutherodactylus > Eleutherodactylus coqui. The sequence continues at coordinate 238,079,105 of NC_089842.1, forward strand.
GCATTAACATGACCGTACTATTTATAAGGTATCACAGATATCTTCCTTCTTTATGTAATTGAGTGGTTGGAGAATTCATACAATGTTCAAAGCTCCCAGTGGTCATTATGTGTCCCCCGACATCCACTTACCGTGTATCTATTATTAATCATGTAAAAATAATTCATGAAAGTTTAATAAAACAATTTAAAGATTTTTTTTTCTTCCGGTTCTAAGGTATTTACAAGTAAAGGCAAAGTCAGACATTTTTTGGGCTCAGCTATTTTGTGGTGTAGGGCAATGACAGTGAGAATGGTCTGTTTTATCAGTACTTCATGTAAACAGTCAAGGCATATGGATGTCGTAGAGGAGGTTCCCCACTTAGTAGCCTTCTCATTGTGCATATGGGAGAGCAGCTTCCATTTTTACAAAGTTACTTAATCTGATTGATTTGATTGCGACCAGTCCAAGGAAAAACATTAGCCACCCTCAGCTACTCTTATTAGAGTTAGAGAATTCAGAGCTTCATTCTGAGAGGATTTTTCCAGATAGGACCACCTTTTTAACCCCTTAACGACCAGCCGATAGCCTTTTTACGTCCAGCCCAAGTGGGCTTTATTCTCTGAGGACGTAAAAACATGCATCCTACAGAGAATAAAGCCCCGTGGGCTATGGACATGACAGCTCCATGCTGTCAGTGTCCGCAGGTAGCCGACAGCATGGAGCTGTCATCCCGGGCTGCGGGCAGTCCCCTCGGCATTGCGATCGGCACTATCCAATGGATAGTGCCGATCACAATAAAGTTTAAAAAAAAGTTTAAAAAGTTAAAGATTCAGCTGCCCTGATGGATCGGATCCATCAGGGTAGTTGAAAGTACTCACCCGGCTTCCCTGATGTCTGCCGCGGTGAAAGAGTCCTCCGGGATTCGGCGCAGCTCTTCTGCGCATGCACGCCAGACAAAAGAAGTCACGCGCATGCGCAGTAGACTGGGAACCCCGGGGAGTTTAAAATCTCCTGGTTCCCAGCTCCTGAAGGTAGCTGGGAACCAGGAGATGTCCAGAGGATAGCAGCGATCATGAAAAAGTTTTTAAAAAAAGTAAAAATAAAGTTAATTTCACCTCCCCTCATGGATCAGATCCATGAGGGGAGGTGAAAATACTCACCCCCAGTCCTCAGCGGTGTCCCGGTTTTCCCAGGACCCGAGTCCCCTTCTGCGCATGCGCGCCCAATGATTGACATCGGGCGTGTGCACAGAGGGGCTCAGGACCCGGGAAATTTAAAATCCCTCTGCTCCTGGCTGCCATGTGTAGCCAGGAGCAGAGGGATGTCCCTGCAGAGATGATCACTGTTATCCAATGGATAGCAGTGATCATTTAAAGTTAAAAAAAAAATTTGAAAAAGTAAAAATAAAAGTTTGAAAAAGTAAAAAAAAAGTTTAAAACGCTTACATTTCATCTCCCCTCACGGATCATATCCGTGAGGGAGGACGAATTACGTACCTAAGGCCCCCGGATTTATCCACGGACCATACCACAGCTTCTGCGCACGCGGCCGTCGCCAAAGCGGCAGATGCATGCGCAAAAGCCGTGGATTGCCAGGATAACTTAAAATCTCCCTGCTCTTGGCCACAAAACTTAGCCAAGAGCCTTGAAATTTCACGGGGGGCCGCGGTAAGAGGTTCCTGATCACGTGTTCGCCGTTATCCAATGGACAATGGCGATCACGTAAAAGTTAAAAAAAAAGTTAGTTTCATCTCCCCTCACCGATGTGATTGGTGAGATGAGATGTAACTTTTTACCGGAGGCCTCCGTATTTGCACCCCGACGCGATCCTCATTCGTGAACTTACCCGGATTCTGCACATGCGACCGCCGGCAAAACACCGGACACATGCGCTGGAGTCAGGGAGCCCAGGAAACTTAAAATCTCCTTGCTCTCGGCGACCGTTGAGCACTGACGGGTGGCCTCGTTGAGCGGTTCCCGGTCACGTAATAAAAAAGTAGTGATCTAACATAGGTCGGAATTTCGCATGCGTCTGATCCGTGGTATTACGCTAATCAATTGCATTGGATTACACAATTCCGCTCACATTAGTGGGTTGGAATTGCGTAATCCACTTGCAGAAAAGAGAACGCAGCAGGTTCTATTTTACTGCGGCTATCCGCAACATAGAGCCTATTGTGCTCCATGGTCATGGATATACCCGCTGCCCATACGCAACTACGTTGTACACGGGCTGCGGGTACCCGCGTCATCGCTAAGCGACAGTGCGGGAAATACAAACAAAAAAAAATTCGTACTGCGAATGACCGCCTGTGTGAGTAGGCAGTTATGCACAGTGCATTACGCGGCCATACGCAGGGTCACAGCCGGCGTTATTCAGACTGCTACCTGTAATACGTATTTTACAAGAAGCCCCGGGAATGCTTGCCTTCATGCAGTTCCAGGAGCAGTTTGTTGAGCGTCTTCTGTGCGATACCGCCACACCTCCGCAAGCTTACGAAGACTCACGGAACGCTACTTTTTACACCCCATACCCGCCACTGAGGTCAAGAAATGACCCCCAAAAAGCATGAGAGGAGGGAGGATACCGGTTTTATTTCCCCATGTGCCCATTCCAACCAGCCTCCGTAATAACCCCTGTCTTCGGAAATACTACACAATTCACATTATTACTTTTATCTAAGATTTGGGGAAAGCCGAAAAGGGCGCGGAGGGGGGGGGGATATTTTTAGGGAGTCAATTTTTATTCTGTACAAATGGAATTTATTCAGTTGTATCCTGAAATCCAACAGGTGTTCCTTTCATTATAGGCCTAGCCATGTGTCCTGTAAGTAGATTGGGGCCACAATGGGTATGTTTCTGAACACGGGACAAACAGAGGTAAAGCATAGTAACATAGTAACATAGTTCGTTAGGCTGAATGAAGACAATGTCCATCTAGTCCAGCCTGTTTAGCCTCCTGTTTTGTTGATCCAGAGGAAGGCAAAAAACCCCAAGAGCAGAAGCCAATTAGCCCTTTTGGGGAAAAAATTCCCTCCCGACTCCCTAATGGCAATCAGACTGTTCCCTGGATCAACCCCTAATAGTTCCTACCTGCCTGTATACCCGGATTAACAAATAACCTTAGATTTATAGCCTATAATATCCTTCCTCTCCAAAAAGACATCAAGTCCCCTTTTAAACTCCTCTAAGGATTTTGCCATCACCATGTCCTCAGGCAGAGAGTTCCACAGTCTCACTGCTCTTACAGTAAATAACCCTTTTCTATGTTGGTGATGAAACCTGCATTCTTCTAATCGTAGCGGATGTCCTCTTGTTACCGTCGTAGTCCTGGGTATAAACAGATCCTGGGAGAGATCCTTGTATTGTCCCCTCATGTACTTATACATGGTTATTTGGTCGCCCCTTAACCTTCTTTTTTCTAGAGTAAATAGTCCCAATTTTCATAGCCTCTCTGGGTATTCTAGTCCCGTCATTCCATGTACTAGCTTAGTCGCTCTTCTTTGAACCCCCTCCAATACCGTACCATCTTTCCTGAGCACCGGTGACCAGAACTGTACACAGTATTCCATGTGAGGCCTGAGAAGTGCCTTATATAATGGAAGGATAATGTTCTCGTCCTTCACCCCTATACCTCTTTTAATGCATCACAAAACTTTATCTGCCTTTGCAGCAGCTGATTGGCATTGGTTACTCCAGCTTAGTCTACAATCCACTAGTACCCCCAGGTCTTTTTCCATATCACTTTTCCCTAGCAGTGCCCCATTAAGTGTATATTGGTAACATCTTCAGCAATCGGAGGCAGGAAGTGGACTTTCACTGCACCCAGGACATAGGCCTCTGCACAAACCCTCAGCAATCGTGGGCCTACAGCGGACTCCAATGCTAGCGTAGCTGTGCACGTCTCATTAGCGCTGTATTGCTCCTGTAGTTTGTCCCAATGCAGTGCCCCGGATAGTAGAGCTAACATCAGATGAAATACAGGTGGGCTTCGGCCCACACTGCATGCCCCAGTCAGACTGGGTTTTTTTTATAAATGGTCACAGGCAGGTACAACTCCGCAATGGGAATTCCGTGTGCACCCAAAGCAAGGGTGGCTCCCTGGAACCCACCGGCGGTACATAAATATATCCCATTGCAGTGCCCTGGACAGCAGAGCTAACGTCTGATTAAATACAAGTGGGCTTCGGCCCACACTGCATGCCCCAGTCAGACTGGTTTTTTTTTATAAGTATACACAGGCAGGTACAACTCCCTAATGTGAAGTCCGTGTGGACCGACAGCATGGGTGGGTACCAGAAAGCCACCGGCGGTACATAAATAAATCCCATTGCAGTGTCCTGCACAGCTGAGGTAACGTCAGATAAAATACAGGTGGGCTTTGGCCCACACTGCATGCCCCAGTCAGACCGGGGTTTTTTATTCATAAACACAGGCAGGTACAACTCCCCTATGTGAAGTCCCTGTGGACCCATAGCATATGTGGCTCCCTGGAACCCACCGGCGGTACATCCCATTGCAGTGCCCTGGACAGCAGAGCTAACGCCAGATTAAATACAGGTAGGCTTCGTCCCACACTACATTCCCTAGTCAGTCTGGGTTATTTTTTTGGGGGGCCATGTACGTGGAACACCATGATGGGAACACTTAGTGCACCCATAGTATGCACCGACCCCTGTAATACTCCTGTAGCTAAGGTATACGCAGACCCCACTAACAGTTATGCTGCAGAAGTCTAGGGAGACCCTATTAACACTTCTGTAGTAACAGTATAGACGGACCCCAGTAACATTTCAGTAGCTGCAGTATAGGCAGAGCACAGTATCAGTTACATTTCAGTAGTAACGGTATCGACAGGCCCCTGTAACATTTCCGTAACAGCAGGATAGGCATAGCCCAGTATTAGTTGGATTTCAGTAGTAACAGTATAAACAGATTGACAACACCTATGTGGAAAAGCTAGTATTTTCTAAGACAAGAGAGGGGCATTTGATTGCAATGAAAAGGATTCTCAAGGTACTGAAAGTCTGCACTCCTTCTCATCTCCAGCTGAAAAATGGAAAGGCTTCATTCCTATGGTTTCAGTTGTCCATTTCAAAGTGTTAGCAAATAGCAATCCAAGTTTCTGGCTACTACCACGCAAGCATCTTTATTAGGAATTACCAAAGATGATCACAAGTAAAGGCCTCATCATCGGTCAGTCCAAAATCATTCAGGGAGTATGTGATTCTCAGCTGGCCTGCTTCCATTAAGGATCGGTGCCTGCTGCAACTCTGTCCCTTGCCCTGCAGGGATGCTGTGTTCTATAGTCACCTGTATTCCGACCTCAACTGTACGCTTATCTTTGGACTTAGCAGTACCAACAAGTTGGAAGCCACCATTGCTCTACCAGTCGGCTGAAAGCTTTAGCTAGGGATAACGGAATACTACCGCGGTTTTATTTAGTTGGTTTTCAGGATGTGGCCAGGATTAAGTGGCCGTGGCGGGGGGGGGGGGGGGTGGTGGTGGGCTTTCTTATTGTGTCGTTTAAGGTGAAATTCTTGGACTGCCGCCAGACGGACCACTGCGAAAGCATTTGCCAAGAATGTTTTCATTTTTGGTAGGAGGAGGAGGGGGATGTTTTTGAGGCAGTACGTGTCTTGTCCACTTGTCCGTGGTTATATGCACCTTACCAGTAACCGCGTTGGTGGGAAAGTGGTCGCGACTGTGGACCTATTACCGCGGTTTTATTTAGTTGGTTTTCGGAATGGGGCCAGGATGAAGTTGTGGAGTGTGGATATAGTAGTGCGGTTTTATTTAGTTGGTTTTCGGAATGTGGCCAGGATTAAGTGGGCCGTGGCGGGGGGCTTTCTTATTGTGTCGTTTGTGCCGCAACCCCGCCCCCCGGCGCCCCACGAATCTTTTCGTCCGAGTAGTCAATTACTCGGAAAAGCGGTGCTCGAGTGCAAAAACACCCGAACCGAGTACGCTCGCTCATCTCTTATCCTGAACTATGTGGTAGTTATAAAACCATTTCTCTGATTAACTTAGATGTGAAATTATGGGCCAAACTTTTGGCTAAGAGACTGGAAGACTATGTGCCCACCTTGGTGGAAGCAGAACAAGGAGGCTTCGTCAAGGGCAGGGAGGGCAGAAACAACTGTCTTCGGCTATTGCATGCCGCATATTATGCCCAGTCCCACAATGTACCAATGGTCTTCGTGGGGACAGACGCAGAAAAGGCCTTCAATAGGGTGGACTGGCTCTTAATGGAAAGGGTTCTGCATAGATTCAACATCCCCCCATTTTTATCGTGGCAATATTCTCCTTATACTCCAATCCCCATGCTAGATTGAAAGTTAACTATATACTCTTTCCTCCCGTTCGACATTCATAACGGTACTAGAGAGGGCTGCCCACTGTCACCTACCCTCTTTTTACTGACTATGGAGCCTTTGCTCCAGAGAGTGAGGCAAGATCCAGAAATAAAAGGACTAAGTCTCGGTGACCACATCTTGTCTTCAGCTGGTTTTGCGGATTACATCTTTTTTGTTGTTACCAAACCTTAAAAAGGTATATCTAGACTTGCCTCGATACTGGAGGAATTTCTAATTTTAAAGTCAATTTTTCCAAGTCAAAATTCCCTAATATCTCCATACCTACAACACGATGCAGTTCGCTAAGAGACAGTTCTTCCTTTGTCTGGTCCGACATCTCACTAGATTATTTGGGCATTAAACTGACTAAAAATACACAGGATTTATATGCCCATAACTTCTTGCCTTTAATCACACAAGTGAAGTCCCTCTTACGTAAATATGACTTACCATTCTTGTCGTGGTTTGGTAGGAAGAACATTTTAAAGTCCTATGGGCTCCCATCATTCTTTACAAGATACATATGCTCCCAATATACCTGCCTCTCTCTTTTTTCAAAACTATTCGCTCTGTTTTCCTGGGGTTTCTCTGGAGACAGAGGATACTGCGCTTAGCAGATACCCTCCTGATTAGGAGACGTACAGAAGGTGGAATAGATTTGCCTAGCGTCCGCCACTTCTACCTAGCTATCCAACTCAATTATTGGATGGATCTCACTAATTCCACTAGAGACCAGATGTTGCAAAACCTGGCAACTGGCATAGATGGTACTAACTTAGTGGAAGACCTCTGGCTTCCCACAAAAAGTATTTATAGATCAAAAAATTTCAACCCCTTACTTAGGGGACACTGTGAGACATGGGAAGGGCTCAGAGAACTCCTGGCCCCCAGCCCCTCTTCGAGGATGCCGATCCCTGCTCTATACAGACTACTGGGTCTTCATCCCGACCATTGCGTGATAAGTATCTGGAAGCAATTTAGTGGAGGAGTAGTTGGAGACTTACAGGCTCTGGCACATAAATCTCCTGAGGAAATTTTACAGACTCTGCTGCCCTGCCAATCCCTGAATTTCCTGCAAAAAGGGCATGTAATCAAAGGGTTCAAGGAGTTTATTTCAAAATATAAATCCACCAGACCCCATGACCCACTTTGAGAGGGCCCTTGGTACTAGCGGCTCCTCCACAAGGAAAATATTGATAATACAGAGAAGCTTCATTGCCCCCCATTGTTTTCTAAACCAACCTTCCTATACACCTGGGAAAAAGAACTAAAAATCTTTCTATCCAGCATGAACACTAACTTAATCTTAAAAATGGCATATGGTCTCTCTCCTTGTGTGCTCATGCAGGAGAGTCATTACAAGCTATTGGTGAGGGGGTATAAAACTCTGCAGTGGCTCTATGACTACAAGCTAGCCCTTCACAACAAATGCTGGAGGTGTGAAAAAGCGGTCAGCTCTTATCTCCATATCTGGTGGGTTTGCTTTTCAATTGCTCCTTTTTGTTTTTATACTCTCCCATAATGTGATTTTTCTATGGAGACCTTTCGCGACTTTTCATCCACTGAAAAATAAATTGATAGCGTTTTTACTGGACGCTGTAAAGGCACTGATTCCTCTGCACTGGCTTCAGAAAACCCCTCCCTCACTGTTTCAGTGGGAGGAAAAGGTAGACATGATTTACAATTTAGAGGAGCTCTAAAGCTGGGCAAGGGCCTCCCATGATAGTTTTGCCCAAACTTGGAACCACTGGCGAACACTGAGACAAAAACCCTGAGGTTTATACGGGGACTGTTGTGATCCCGTTCGATTAACCAAGGTTTGGCAGATAGCGATCTCGAGGTTGAAGGCCGCTTCTGCAGTGATACATGTTCAAATGCCCTTGGAGTTGGACTGTGGATGGAGGCGAGAATGGTGGTGACAAGGTCGAGCTCTGCTGTTTATTGCCCCCCCACCCTATTTACCCCATTTTCTCCTTTTCCCTCTTTCCCCCTTCCTTGATCTGCTCTTGTTGTTTTATGTTCCCCGTCTGTATACAGAATGTAATACTCTGTTTGCTTGCAAATATTCTTTCTCCTCTATGTAAAATCTGAAAAATCTTTAGTAAAAACGGATTAAAAAAATAAAAGTTAAGCAAAATATCTGACTACGTGTATTATTCAGCACCTCACCCCTCACGACTACAAATTGTGCCCAACAGAACTGGCGTTCGAACAAAAACAAAAAGAGAAAACAAATCACAATTAACTGCCCACAATAAAATTAGCGCTCCACTAAAGGAACCTAATGCAGACAAAGGCCCTCAATTTGCATGGAAATACAGCCACACATCTGAGATACACTGTGCTCATCCAAAAAACTGGCAAACATAGCGTACAGTGGTGTGCGTTTTTTTGAAAATTGGACTGATTACTCCCAACTACATTATTACAATAAATGTTTATAAAAAGAAAAATTATATCAGATCAAAGGAAGACAGAAACAAAGGCCTCCTCCAAGGAAAAGCAGCGGAACTATCAAAAAATTATGCCAAGGACAGTAGGCATGCTGCTGTTTCACAACCAATGTCAGTCATTTTATAAAGGACAAAATCTATCAGGTGAAGAAAAGAACCAACCACAGGCCTCCTCAAAGGAAATGCAGTAGAGCACAGCTTTCTTGTGCTTTAAAAAAATGAAGGGGGAAGGGGACATAGGAGGAGATGGAGCAGGAAAAATGGTGGAAGTAATAGGACAACAGCAGCAACCACCTTGAGAGCAAAGTTTGGTACTCTTTCACATATTTTTGTTTTTAGGGGGAAGGAAAAGGGGAAAAAGAAAAAAAAGAGGAGAAAACATGGTGGAAGTAGAAGTAGCACAGCACCAGCACCTACTTCAGGACATACTGTGCTCTTTGATAGAAATCTATGCTGTAACTAATCAGTAGAATCTGCCATGGAGGTACAAAAGTTATGTGAAATCCACGGCTGGTTTGTTTTTTTTAATGCCAGGTGATCCACATTGCTTGTGGACAGGCAGATGCGCCTGTCAATTATTACACCTCCAGCTATGCTGAACACCCTTTCTAATAGTGCAGTGTCCGAAAAGCGTGCCCACAGCTGAGGAGATACAAGGGTAGAGGGAGGTCTTGTCACCAGGCTCTACCATTTTCACCCCTGGGGGTAGCGCGGGACCTGCCCAAGTTACTGCTAGGGGAGTTTCACAGGGTAACTCTGGTAGTGGTCTACCTTAAGGTCCTTTTGACACTCATGATACCACCATTACATCCACTGTGGTGAATCCAGATATTGTTAACACACAGGGATAACATTTTCAGAGCAGAATCGGGAATGATTTTACTCATTTACTTCACATAATAGTTAACAGTCCAAACTCTGCAGGGTGATGTTGTTTGGGATGAGCAGGGAACACTGGAGGTGGAGATGTCTAGCTGCAGACAGGTGATTGGGCTGCATCTTGTTGAGGATAGCAGCAATGTCATGATGGGCCAGAAGCACCAGTGAATGCCCAAGGGTCAAGTCAGAAGTTTGGTCCAGCAGGGCTTGGGCTGCGAAGACTGCTCGCAGGCGGGGGGGCCACCTCTGGCGACTGGGTCCAGGCAAGAAGAGAAGTATCTGATGGGCCTGAGTCTGCTGCCATGAGACTGGGTAAGGACCCCAGTCGCGTGTCCTTGCCTCTCGGACACAAAGAGCTCGAAAGTTTTGTCATAGTCCAGTAAGCCCAGCCCTGGGGCGGTGGAGATGACCTGCTTGAGCAGAGTAAAACTGGATAGCACTTCCGGTGAGAGACTAAAAGGATCCGTCTTTAAAGCATCGTACAGAGGTTGGATCAGTAGAGAGGCTTCTGGGATCCATGCTCTGCAGTAGGAGATGAGTCCAAAGAAGGCATGAAGTGCTCGCAGTCCTTGAGGTAGTGGTATCTGCTGTATGGCAGTAACTCGGTCTTGGGTGGTGTCTTGTACCCTTCGCTATGCAGTGTCCTAAGAACACAACTGACGTTGCGCACTACTGTAGTTTGGGTTTTGAGGCTTTGCAACCTTGATTGGCAAGGAAACAGAGGAGGCTTTCAGATGTTGACTCAGCTGTGTGGAGGTCATAAGCACACCGAAGTAGGTCATCCACATACTGAAAGAGGACAACATTGGGGTACTCCGACTGCCACGTACTCAGAATCACGGCCATGGCTTTGGCAAATTGACTTGGAGAGTTCTTTGCTCCCTGTGGCATTACTGTCCAAGTGTACTGTCGGACGTCATAAGTGAAGGCAAAGAGGTATCGGCAGGATGGGTGGAGTGGGACACTGAAGAAGGCATTCACCAAGTCCACCACTGTAAAGTACATAGCTGAGGGTGGGATTTCAGACAGCAAGGAGTGGGGGTTTGGCATGATAGGTGTTTTCAAGATGGTGGCCTCATTGATGGCTCTGAGATCCTGGACCATTCTGTACTTGTGTGGTTTCCCTTTCTGGGTCTTCTTCTTCACAAGAAAGAGGGGTATGTTGCAGGGTGACTCGCAGGGGATGAGAGCCCCATTCTGGAGCAAGGCCTTGACTTGTCCCACAATTCCTTCTGGCACTGCTATCTTGAGAGGATACTTGGGTTTTCGGGGAAGTGGTGCTCCTGCTTTCAGAGTAACCGTTACAGGTGGCACCTTGAGGTGGCCAATGTCTTCCGGGCCGGTTGACCACAAGTGTTCCGGTATTCTTTTCAATACTTCTGGCATGCCTGATGTGGAAGATGTCTGTAAGAATATGAGGATAGGCAGGGAGCACAGCATCATGCAGTCTTTAGAGGACAGTGGGGTGGAAACCGGGATTTTCCCATCTTCAGTGAAGGTGATGGTTGCTTGCAGTCTGGATAGGACGTCTGCTCCCAGAAGGTTCAGAGGACAAGTAGTGGAAACAACGGATCTGGCTAAGAGATCTGGGAAGGGCCCTACTTGGAGTGGGCGTATAGGTGGGTTGGATCTGGGGATTCCATCAACTCCCACACAGGAGACGTCTATGTTAGACAGGAAGGAGGGGTCCGGCAGGTCCGATGTACAGATCACACTTTTAGCTGCACCTGTGTCAATTAGGAACATAGTAGGGTATCCCTCGATGGGTAGGGTCACTTTGGCTAGAGGACCATCCGGGTTCATTAAAGACACAGCCATAGATGGGGAACGTGACACAGGCTTGCCCAAACCCTAGCGCAGGAGGTCCAGGTGTTCTTGAGTGGGGTGAAGAGCCTGAGGCGGCGGTGGCAGTGGATATGATTCTTCAGGGGGGCAGTGGTAAGAGTCTCAGGTTTGCTGCTGTTGACCACTCCAGGGCTGTGGTTGGCACCCCATGTGTCAGGGTCTTCTGTGGGCCTGCAATCACTTCTAAAGTGTCCGGGTTGGCCACAGTTGAAACAGGTTCAGACTTTCTGGCCATAAGTCGGTGGCCCATTCAGCATAAATGGTGCAGTCTGCTTCTGACCCCCTTGGGAGGATTCCAGGCCTTTCGCTACTAGGAGAAGAGTCTCCATAGGGAGAGATCTGTATTCTGGCCTTGCCTTGATTAGGCCCTTCTTAGTGGGCTCTCGGAATCCCATAACAAAAGCCGATGACAACATTTGTACACGAGCCTTATTTTGGGTAGAGAATTCGAGGTCATGGAATATCTGGGTAAGGTGGAGATGGAAATTCTCCATGGACTCCCCCTTGTCCTGAATGATATCTTGAATTGTGGTAGCTTGGTCAGCCAAGCGATCCTGGGCCCAGGTATGTAGTTGTTCACAGAATTCCACACCAGATTGGTAGGATTGGTCATTCATCAGCCTGGCTTCTCTGAGACATCATTCCATGATCGGCCAATATGTGTCCCCAGCCTTTACTTCAGTCAGCCCCTTTAGATCCTTCCAGGTGGCTGCGAACATCTGATTTTTCACTATCCGGCGGTAATAAGGCATGCTTGTTTTTCTGGGTCTGGTAAACTGGTCACAAGAGCGGAGGCCTGGGTAGGGTTGAATACCACATAGTTGAGCGGTGTGTTGTGGGAGCCCAGAGCTGGTTGTGTCACCACTTGTGTAAAGCGGTAGGACAGGCCGCCCCCACGTGGTGGTTAGGGGTACAAAATTGGCGGTTGGAGTCCTTAGGTCTAGACCCGGAGGTGGTTGCTGGGTCTGAGAGGGGGCTAATGTGATCAGGGAGCTGGCGGCATCATCAGAGTTATACCGTTTTGAGGCTGTAGGGCTGGTGGGATTGTTGTGGGTGTGCAGGCTGGGGGACGGTGGATGACTGAGCCACCGACTGGTGCTTGCGTCCGGGAGGACCTGCGGAGAAATCACAGCACTGGTGTCTTCTTGCGGATCACCATTAAGAATAAGGGGGTTGATGCCTAGTGCAGCAGGGCCAACATTAGGTGGTACATAGAAGAAGCAATCTGCCCTGAGGACTGGATAGAGGAACGTAGTGGGCTTAGGTCCTTCCTGGTTATGCATTCCGGCTGGAGTACCAAGATGGCTGCCAGAACTGGGTGGAGAAGGTGTAGTTCCAGGAGTGCTAAGGTGGCTGCCGAGACAGGAAGTGGGTGGTACAGTTCCAGGTTAGCTAAGATGGCCGCTGGGACAGAAAGTGGTCACTGGAGGTGTAGTAGGAGTGGCTTGGAGTATGGGGAGAAGAGGTGACATCCCAGAGAGAAATGACGGCCGGGATGGGGGCACCACAATTATAACAGTTATTGCACCATCGGAAATTCTGGACGTCACAGGCTAGACATATCCAGTAGGGCAGGTTGCCATTGCAGGGTGGGGAAGGTGCATTTGCCAGTGGCACATCATCGCAATTTTCTATGATACACATTTTCATGATACACATATACAGTCTGATTTTTTATTTTCACTTCTTCCTCAACCCACTGGTCCCTGTGTATCATCCTAGCGACGTTATACCAGCCTTCTTCTGCTTTTAATAGATTGTTATCTATTAGCATACCTTTCTTATCCCTTATCCCTTATACGGTAATCTGCAAACTTTCAGTAACTTTCTAAACTTTTTTCTGCATTCCTCCCCCTCGTGTGGCGCTACAAGGTCGCATGCTAAGCTGCCTTCTAGAGGTTTAGATTGTTTAGAACCCATCTCCTCCCCCTCGCTTGTCCTTCAGATTCCTCAATGGGAACTCTAACAGATTAACAGTTTCCTGCTGTGTATCCTCCTAGCCTGTTCTATCTCTGGCTGATTCTGTTAGCAGAAACCTCTGAATACTGTATTGCTCTCCTCAGAGACAACTTCCCTCCCCCCCCCCCCTTTAAACAGGGTAATGAACGTTAAGGCAGAAAACTAGGACCTCAGGCGAACGTGGCATAATAGGGCGGTACTCTACCCTCAAATTTTGGTCTCTTAGTTTTAACCCCAGCCACCCTCATTTATACCAACATAATCCTCATAACAAACTTAGGACATAACATAGCATTAAACAATACTGGTCATAGGAGACTGTGGAGGATGCTCGTTACTAAGGTCGTCCCAGCGCTCTGCTTCAGTGAGGAGCATTACCACTCTGTCACTCTGGAGCAGTATACCCATGCTAATTTATCTGCAGATCTACCCGCCGTTTCACTTAATCCTCCAAGTTTCTTCCAACCATCAACGCACACATAACATAAAACTGGGCAGCAGATATTCTGTATGACAGGTTGGGGTTACCAGACACCAAGCAAGAATATTACCTGTCTTTGGTGGCCACAGACGCAGTCGTTTAAGTCACAGAAAAAGGCCAAGATGGAGACAGGTGTAGGGGTAACATAAAAATGTCCTACCGTACTTCTAGGAGTTGATCAGGCCCCCAACTGTGTCCGGCTGCTTTGCCCGTCACCAACGACTTTTCTCACAGCTACTCTTTGGCTCACAGCCCGATGTCCCATCTGGGTCGTCAATTGTTATAGATTTGTATGGAGGTGCCATCTTGAGTAAATTGTCAGAAACATGGTGGGAGCAAGTAGTTAGTCAGCATTTAAAGAGGCAGTGTGTGTTAGTAGAAAAAGTACATATTTGCAATAGGCATTTTACTTAGTTTATTACAATCCATTACACATCAACCATCAGGACACTGATGCAGGCAACATTAGTGGTGTGACAGGAAGGAATCACAGAATGACAGACAAGTCCACATTCCAAGTTATCTGCAGAGTTCTGTTCCCAGCCACTCTCTTTCATTCCAGCTCTCCACCAGTCAACACTCACTTTTAGGAAGAAAACACTCAGCACTGCATGGCGGTTCCCCTCACTCTCTCAGTCCTCCAGGTCAACAGCAGGTAGGCCTGGGTGAGTTGAGCCCAGGGCACACATAAGGCAATTGCTCAGCCTCTTCCATCCTGGGGTCCCTTGTAGGACAAGGCACAATTTCTCCTAACCACCAAAAGTCTCCACTCTCCTAGACTAACTTTTGCAAGCAGCTTCAGAAACAGACTCTCCTAGACTACCTTACATACACCTTGTAAATCAGATATATATTACAGAGTCCCATGACACACAACAATTAAAGGGGTTGTCTCGCGGCAGCAAGTGGGGTTATACACTTCTGTATGGCCATATTAATGCACTTTGTAATATACATCGTGCATTAAATATGAGCCATACAGAAGTTATTCACTTACCTGCTCCGTTGCTAGCGTCCACGTCTCCATGGCTCAGTCTAATTTCGCTGTCTTCTTGCTTTTTTAGACGCGCTTGCGCTGTGCGGTCTTCTCCCCTTCTGCTCGGTCCAGGCACGAGCGGCGTTCTGGCTCCGCCCCCTTCTACGCATCATCGCGTAGCTCCGCCCAATTACGTGTGCCGATTCCAGCCAATCAGGAGTCTGGAATCGACAATGGAACGCACAGAGCCCATGGTGCACCATGGGAGAAGACCCGCGGTGCACCATGGGAGAAAACCGCAGTGTATCCCTGGGAAAGGACCGGCGGCCATCTAGGGAGAAGATTTTTTAAAGTCCTTATTTCGTCAGATCGGTAAGTAGCAAGCGGTTTAAAAACTGCTTTAATTTGCTATTTTATGCCAGGGGGGTGACAGGGGGAATGGGGTAAGGTAAAATTTTGAGGTTTGCCGCGAGACAACCCCTTTAACCCAATGTGCCTTTAAGGATATGTAATGCCCCTGCTTGCTTGACCACTTATCTGTGGCCAGGTGTACCCTACCACTGACAGCACCAGGAACACATTATCACTTACGGGTAGGACAGGGCAGGGATAACTATTTGGCAGAAGGTGATGGGAGTTCATGTGGCTGTTCATACACATTGTGTTGAAATTGTTTAATATTCTTGCCTCATTTCAAACACTTACCGCAGATCTTACAGATGACCACTATTCTGCCATCACCTGTAGTTTCAAAGAACGTCCAGGCTGCCCAAGTCGTATGAAAAGACCCAGTTGTGGGCTTGATGTTGCTGCAGCTGCAGCTAGTAGCAGTTGATGGTGGTTTATGGCGGACTGTTGCAGACTGACTGTTCTGTGCCTTGGACTGCAAGGAAAAGAAGGTGGTTGTAGTTGAGGCATGCTGCGTCATCCACTCAATCTGTTGTGTGTGCTGCGAATGTAATGCATGGACAAAACCAATTCCAAATAATGGCAGCAGGCTTGCCTTGACTCATGCAAAATATGGAGCTGTTGCTTCAGTGAGAGACACTTGAGGCGCCATGACAATTACCGACATCTCTGCTGCCCCTTGCTGTCTACATGTTTTATTCTTCTTATTGTTAGTTTTGATATATTGTTTTCAGTTTAGCTTTTGGGTAGTTTTTAGTTTAGCCTTTAGTTCAGTTTTTAATTTTCAAAAAACCACAGGCAGATGTGTAACAATCTAATAGGCCAGAATCAGATCTTGGCAAACAGATAGTATAGCTTTGTGTCTTTTTCCTGTTTCAAGTTTTTAAATTCACAAATAGAGATGAGCGAGCACCAAAATGCTCGGGTGCTCGTTACTCGAGTCGAACTTTCAGTGATGCTCGAGAGTTCGTTTCGAGTAACGAACCCCATTGAAGTCAATGGGCGACTCGAGCATTTTTGTATATCGCCGATGCTCGCTAAGGTTTTCATTTGTGAAAACCTGGGAAATTCAAGAAAGTGATGGGAACGACACAGAAACGGATAGGGCAGGCGAGGGGCTACATGTTGGGCTGCATCTCAAGTTCCCAGGTCCCACTATTAAGCCACAATAGTGGCAAGAGTGAGACACCCCCCCCCCCCCCGCACTGTAAGATCGTTCTCCTCTGCCACAGCTGTAACAATCAGAGGCAGCAGTCACACACCCATTCATAAATTCATGAATGGGTGTGTGAGTGGAATCTGCCTCTGATTGGTCAGGCTGTGACCAATTAGAGGCAGCTCATTCAGCAGGCAGGGATTTTAAATCCCCGGGACCAGGTGAATATATATATATATATATATATATATATATATATATATATTATTTTTTTTACACATTTCTGGATGAATTGCAGGGAAGGGCTTATATATTTAACCCCTTCCCGACAATTCATCCCGCGATCGCCGGCATCCCATTGCTTTCAATGGAGCCGGCTGTATTGCCGGCTCCATTGAATTCAATGGTCAGTGCTCGTTTAATCGAGACGAGTACCGCGTGGTGCTCGTCTCGAGTAACGAGCATCTCGAGCACCCTAATACTCGAACGAGCGTCAAGCTCGGACGAGTATGCTCGCTCATCTCTGTTCACAAACCCACAGATACGGGGAGTAACTATAGGGGATGCAGAGGATGCAATAACACCCGGGTCAAGGAGCCTTAGGGGGCCCATAAGGTCTCTCTTTTCAATATAAGGAGTCCAGTACTATGAATAAAGCATTATAGATGGAGGTCCTGTTACAGATTTTGCATTGGGGCACAGAAGCTTTAAGTTACACCTCCGCACATGCAGGTATATAGCAATAGACTTCAGCAGCTGCAATATTCCTCATACTATGGGCCTAAACAAATTAATGTAATTTTGCAATGTTTTGCGGCTGAAGAAATCAGCGCTTCAAAACATGATAAAACAAATCCATTGATTTCAATGGTTTCATTTTGACTAGCGGGAGTCTCACGTGATAATACTATGTGTGAGAAAATATAGGACATGCTTTATCTTTTCTCACAAGTATGTTTTATATGTGCAAGAAAAGATAAGTCCTGCCCTATCTTTAAGCTTTTATTTTTTTACGGTGTGCAATAGTGCAAAATTTAAACGGTTAAAAAGTAATAATTTTCACTTGTTCATGCGCAAATATGCTCTGTAGTGGTGAGCGTACTTGTACATGTACTAGTTTGTTTCTGGGTCTGCTGCTATATACTATTTCACCAGCTGCAATTTCTACACTGCACACTACAGAGCAGTTTTTCCGTTGGCATATACACTTTTTAGCATCTGCAATATCTCCCACACTATAGAGCAACTTCTTTCTGTCTGTTCAGCTGAGCTGTTAAAGGGGTTGTCCCGTGCCGAAATGGGTTTTTTTTTTTTTCAATAGCCCCCCCGTTCGGCGCGAGACAAACCCGATGCAGGGGTTTAAAAAAAAAAACGGATAGTGCTTACCTAAATCCCCGCGCTCCGGTGACTTTTACTTACCTTGCGAAGATGGCCGCCGGGATCTTCACCCTCGGTGGACCGCAGGTCTTCTGTGCGGTCCATTGCCGATTCCAGCCTCCTGATTGTCTGGAATCGGCACACGTGACGGGGCGGAGCTACGAGGAGCCGCTCTCCGGCACGAGCGGCCCCATTCAGAAGAAAGAAGACCGGACTGCGCAAGCGCGTCTAATTGGGCGATTAGACGCTGAAAATTAGTCGGCGCCATGGAGACGGGGACGCTAGCAACGGAACAGGTAAGTGAATAACTTCTGTATGGCGCATATTTAATGCACAATGTACATTACAAAGTGCATTAATATGGCCATACAGAAGTGTATACCCCCACTTTGTTTCGCGGGACAACCCCTTTAAATGGTGCTGATAACACAATGGCTATGTTGTATATGGCTGGATCATGTGATAGAGGTGTCCAATGAAAGTGTTGCCTATATGTAACATGAAGGACACATTTGGTGACATCATCAATGCACCCTGCTGCTGATTGGCTACATGCGGACCTGCTTTAGTAAGCATTGTGGGAAAGTGTATTTTACCAAGATTTTCGCCAGAAATTGGGTCAGGGTAAATCCAATCCGATTTGGTGAAAATCCGATTGATTTTACTGTTTGGACAATCATTACGAGCAGCATTATTTGTTAGCTACTAGAGATGAGAAAACGTACTCGTTTCGAGTAATTACTCGATCGAGTACCGCCATTTTCGAGTACTTCAGTACTCGAGTGAAAAGTACTCGAGGTCGCCGGGGGGCGGGGGGCGCCGTGGGTGAGTGGGGGGTGGCAGCGGGGAACAGGTGGGAGCCCTCTCTCTCTCCCTCTCCCCCCCACTCCCCGCTGCAACCCCCCACTCACCCACGGCGCCCCCCGAATTTTTTCACCCGAGTATGGAAGTACTCGAAAATCGCGGTATTCGGGTGAAAAAGGGGCGTGGCCGAGCACGTTCGCTCATCTCTATTAGCTACCCAAAGGGAAGCCATATTGGCCTCATGTCCAGGAAGTGCTTGGAAGCATTGTACAGTCAACGTTTGGGTACAAACTCTAATTAGTTACATATTTATTATTGTAGCATACCTGCCATCAGCAGTACGCTAGATGTATTGTTATGGCGGCTGAAAACATTTCAGGTGTGGTACCATCTGAGTGGACCTCCCTTTATGATATCCATATACCTTTAAAGGGCATATAGATAGGGAATGCTTCATGAGAGCCTCTTAAACCCAGAAAACCCATTTCAAGAAAAATATGTGATAAAGCTTGGTGAACTTATTTAAGAAAGTCCAGTAAAAGATAAACTACAAAGTAGAAACACTTATTCCATTAATTTATTTTCTACTCTGTGAAACACAAATCTTATTCCAGGATATTTCTTTTAAAGGACACAACACAGAAAATAAGTATTTGCCATGTTTTAGTAGAAACTTTTGTGCAGATTATATCTTCATCCTGAGTATAAAACTAGTGTTACATTTTTCTGCATTGAACTTTCTTAAGTAGAGATGAGCGAACGTACTCGTCCGAGCTTGATGCTCGGGCGAATATTACGGTGTTCGGGATGCTCGTTACTCTTAACGAGTACCACGCGGTGTTCGGGTTACTTTCACTTGTATCTCTGAGACGTTAGCGCGCTTTTCTGGCCAATAGAAAGACAGGGAAGGCATTACAACTTCCCCCTGCAACGTTCAAGCCCTATACCACCCCCCTGCTGTGAGTGGCTGGCGAGATTAGGTGTCACCCGAGTATTGAAATCTGCCCCTCCCGCGGCTCGCTACGGATGCATTCTGACATGAGTTCAGGGAAAGTGCTATCGTGTTGGAGCTGCTATAGGGAGAGTGTTAGGAGTTATTATAGGCTTCAAGAACCCCAACGGTCCTTCTAAAGGCCATAAATCTTCTGTATATGCGCTCAATGGGGCCAGCGGCAGCAGCGCCGACCCCATTGAGAACATATAGAAGACAAATCCTTCTTTTCTGCCACAGCTGTAACAGCTGTAGCAGAGAAGAACGATGTTTGCCCATTGAATTCAATGGAGCGGCAATACAGCCGCTCCATTGAAAGCAATGGGCTGCCGGCGTGCGCGGGGTGAATTGTCGGGAAGGGGTTAAATATATAACCCCTTCCCTGCAATTCATCCAGAAATGTGTAAAAATAAAAATATATACCGGCGTATAAGGCGACGGGGCGTATAAGACGACCCCCCAACTGTCACCTTATACGCCGGTAATATAGCGGAGCAAAGAATAAAAAGCATTACTTACTTCTTCTGACGATCTGCGGCGCTGCTGCAGGATGTCGCTCCCTCCTGGTCCACGGCAGACTATTGCTTTCTCTACGAAAGGCTTGAAATCCCTGCCTCCAGAAAGACATGTGCCTTCAGCCAATCACAGCCAATGACAATGATGTCATTGAATGGCTGTGATTGGCTGTGGTTCTGGAGGCGGGGATTTCAAGCCTTTCGTAGAGAAAGCAATAGTCTGCCGTGGACCAGGAGGGAGCGACATCCTGCAGATCGTCTGAAGAAGTAAGTAATGCTTTTTATTCTTTGCTCCGCTATATTACCGGCGTATAAGGTGACAGTTGGGGGGTCGTCTTATACGCCCCGTCGCCTTATACGCCGGTATATATTTTTATTTTTACACATTTCTGGATGAATTGCAGGGAAGGGGTTATATATTTAACCCCTTCCCGACAATTCACCCCGCGCACGCCGGCAGCCCATTGCTTTCAATGGAGCGGCTGTATTGCCGCTCCATTGAATTCAATGGGCAAACATCGTTCTTCTCTGCTACAGCTGTTACAGCTATGGCAGAGGAGAACGATCTTTACGCTGACAGTGCGGGGGGGGGGCACTCTTGCCGCTATTGTGGCTTAATAGTGGGACCTGGGAACTTGAGATGCAGCCCACCATGTAGCCCCTCGCCTGCCCTATCCATCACTGTGTCGTTCCCATCACTTTCTTGAATTGCCCAGATTTTCACATATGAAAACCTTAGTGAGCATCGGCGATATACAAAAATGCTCGGGTCGCCCATTGACTTCAATGGGGTTCGTTACTCGAAACGAACCCTCGAGCATCGCGGGAATTTCGTTCCGAGTAACGAGCACCCGAGCATTTTGGTGCTCGCTCATCTCTATTCTTAAGCATCAATTATGTTTATCTTGAGGGAATTTAAGGATAACAAAAGTATAACAAGGGCTAATTAGTGCACGTTGATTAATCATGCCAGGACTAATTTAAATCAATGCATACCAGTATATAAACAAGGAATTAGGAGACATTATGCTTGATGGCATGAAAGACTGACAATACGGTATAGTAACATAAAAAGTAGCACAAACTGCACTGTATTTTGTCTATTTTTTTTGTATTGACAATTGTATAAATCCATTATTTTCATAAATGTATTTGCACATAATATTTACACTAGCATAAAATCAATGTAGCATAATGTAACTATGTTTAGTGTTTTGGTGTTTTATAGTATAAAGGAGTAGATACAGCTGTAGTGTTTATGAAGTGTATCCTTTGGTTTAGGCTACCTTCACACTTGCATATTTTGGCTCTTTTGATGCCTCGTTTCTACAATCCATATAACAGACCAGTTTCCTGTGGACTTTTCAGTTATCATCAATTTATTGATTGAATTATAATTATTTCTTGCTTGCATATTAACACATTGATGATCGCTAGAGATGAGCGAGCACACTCGTCCGAGCTTGATGCTCGTTCGAGTATTAGGGTGCTCTAGATGCTCGTTACTCGAGACGAACACCACGCGGTACTCGAGTCAATTGCATTTCATTCCCCGCATGTTTAGCGCCATTTTCTAGCCAATAAACGTGCGGGAAAGGGATTACCACTTCGTGCTGTGACGTGCCAGCCCTCTCCCCCCCCCCCCCCCCCCGACAGTAGTGAGTGGCTGGCGAGATCAGGTGACCGCCGAGTACTTAAAATTGTCCAGCCCGCGGCTCGCCTCAGACACATGCTGGCAGTGGTTAGGGAAAGTGCTGAGGTTTATACAGGGAAAGTGTTAGAGTAGAATCCTGTCTTCAAGAACCCCAATGGGGTTGTGGCTGGCTGGGAGCAGTAGTGCACCATTTTTTTTTTTTTAACATCTATCCCTCTGCAGAGCATTACAGCTATAGCAGCTGACTCTCATCACTAAATAGTACGCAAATATTTCCTGGCCCACTGCAGAACAGCATTTCACAGATACCATTCTATGTGTTGGGTGAAGTTGCCGCAGTTATCAGCACAATCCACTGGCTGTATAGCTTTGTGTCCCTGTGCAGACCGTCGCACAATACACTTTTCTTGGGTGCGGTGAAGTTGGGGTTTTTATTTTTCTTTTTAAAAAATATATATCTCTCTGCAAAGCATTACGCCTCTCAGTCTGCAGTGCATTAGGCAGAGTTGAGGGAAAGTGAGCAGGATCCTGTCTTTAAGAGCCCCAACGGTCCTTCTTTGGGCTACTCCTCATCCTGTGCATTACAGTTTTGGCTGGCTGGGAGCAGTAGTGCGCCAGTTTTTTTTTTTCTTCTTTTTAACATCTATCCCTCTGCAGAGCATTACAGCTATAGCAGCTCACTCTCATCGCTAAATAGTATGCAAATATTTCCTGGGCCACTCCAGATCATTGCAGCTATACCGTTCTATGTGTGCAGTGCCTTAGGCAGAGGGCTCACTCTCATTGCTAAATAGTACCCAAATATTTCCTGGCCCACTGCAGAACAGCATTTCACAGATACAATTCTATGTGTTGGGTGAAGTATCCGCAGTTATCAGCACTATCCACTGGCTGTATAGCTTTCTGCCCCTGGGCAGAAAGCATCGCACAATACCCTTTCATTGGGTGCGGTGAAGTTGCGCAGTTATTAGCACTGTTCACTGGCTGTATAGCTTTCTGCCCCTGGGCAGAGCTTCCCACAATACCCTTTCCTTGGGTGCGGTGAAGTTGCCACAGTTATTAGCACTGTTTACTGCCCGTATAGCTTTCTGCCCCTGGGCAGAGCATCCCACAATACCCTTTCCTTGGGTGCGGTAAAGCTGACGCAGTTATTAGCACTGTTCACCGCCTGTATAGCTTTCTGCCCCTAGGCAGAGCTTTGCACAATACCCTTTCCTTGGGTACGGTGAAGTTGCCGCAGTTACCAGCACTATCGACTGCCTTTCTATTTTTTTCCCACTCCATACAGCCTCTCTATCATATACAAGTCTCTGTGAGCGGTAAATGACTCTTCCGTATCAGTGCTAGACAACGGTTTAATTTTTTCTGGTCACAGCATAGAGCCTCTGGTATCTACACGTCTCTGTGTGTGGTAAATTAGTGCTATATGGAGGGGTAATTTATTTTGGCCCTGCTCTATCCTTACTCCGACATGATGAATAGTAGGGGTAAGGGTCGAGGACGTGGATGTGGATGTGGACGCGACCGCAGGCATCCCAGTGAGGGTGTGGGCGCAGGCCGAGGTCCTGGGCGGGGTGCATAACAGCCAGCTGCTGAGAGATTAGGAGAGCACCAAGTCCCTACTCTCCCCAGCTTCCTATCACAATTTGTGGGTCCGTGAGGTAGACCTTTATTACAAGAAGAGGAGTGCAAGCAGGTCCTGTCGTGGATGGCAGATAATGCGTCAAGCAATGTATCAAACCCCCAGTCTTCTACACAGTCCACTACTCCCGGCCTAGGGACTGTACCTCTGAATCCTCTGGCTACTCCTCCTTCCTCCCAGCCTCGTCACTCCAGGAAAATGACAGATTATGACCAGGCAGACTCCCAGGAACTGTTCTCAGGTCCCTGCCCAGGGTGGGAAAAAAACGGTTCCTCTCTCACCTGAGGAGTTTGTCGTGACTGATGCCCAAGCTTTGGAAAGTTCCCGGAGTCCAGGCGATGAGGCTGGGGACTTCCGGCAACTGCCTCAAGAGCTTTTTGTGGATGAGGATGATGAGACACAGTAGTCTGTCAGTGAGGTAGTAGTAAGGGCAGTAAGTCCGAGTGAGGAGCGCACAGAGGATTCGGAAGAAAATCTGCTGGACGATGAGGTGACTGACCCCACCTGGCTTGCTAAGCCTACTGAAGACAGGACTTCAGAGGGGGAGGCAAGTGCAGCAGCAGGACGGGATGGAAGAGGCAGTGGGGTGGCCAGGGGTAGAGGCAGGGCCAGAGCAAAGAATCCCCCAACTGTTTCCCACAGTAGCCCCTCACGGCAAGCCTCCGTGCAGAGGGCTAGATGTACAAAGGTATAAATGTTTTTCAGTGAGATATTGTTAGCAAACTAATTTTTTCCAGACTTTGCCTCTACTCTTGATAAGCAAATTTTTACAGGTGTTCGCCTATACTCTTGGTACACCAATGTTACTGGAGTTTGCCTATACTCTTGCTACAGAACTGTTACAGGGGTTCGCCTATTCTTTTGCTAAAGAAATGTTACTGGCGTCCTCCTATGCTCTTGCTACAGAAATGTTACTGGGGTCTGCCTGTACTTTTGCTACAGAAATGTTACTGGGGTTTGCCTATACTTTTGCTACAGAAATGTTACTGGGGTCCGCCTATACAGTTTCTACTGAATGGTTTGAGGGGTTCGCCTATACTCTTGCTACAGAAATGTTACAGGGGTCCGCCTATACTCTTGCTACAGAAATGTTACTGGGGTCCGCCTATACTCTTGCTACAGAAATGTTACTGGGGTCCGCCTATACTTTTGCTACAGAAATGTTACTGGGGTCTGCCTATACTTTTGCTACAGAAATGTTACTGGGGTCCGCCTATACAGTTGCTACTGAATGGTTTGAGGGGTTCGCCTATACTCTTGTTACAGAAATGTTACAGGGGTTCGCCTATACTTTTGCTACAGAAATGTTACTGGGGTCCACCTATACTCTTGCTACTGAATGGTTTGAGGGGTTCGCCTATACTCTTCTTACAGAAATGTTACAGGGGTCCGCCTATACTCTTGCTACAGAAATGTTACAGGGGTCTGCCTATACTTTTGCTACAGAAATGTTACTGGGGTCCGCCTATACTCTTGCTACAAAAATGTTACTGGGGTCTGTCTATACAGTTTCTACTGAATGGTTTGAGGGGTTCACCTATACTCTTGCTACAGAAATGTTACAGGTGTTCGCCTATACTTTTGCTACAGAAAAGTTACTGGGGTTCGTTTATAGTTTTGCTACATAAATGATACTGGGGTCTGCCTAAACTTTTGCTACAGAAATGTTACCAGGGTCCGCCTATACTCTTGCTACTGAAATGTTACTGGGGTCCGCCTATACTCTTGCTATAGAAATGTTACTGGGGTCTGCCTATGCCGTGGGTGCACAAAGACTTCCCATCGTGGTGTTTTACCTATCTGGCACAAATACACTGACTGACTTGGGCAGAAATGTCGTCCGAGGCCGAGGTCCTTGGCGGGGTGAAACTCTGCCATGTTTGGGCACTCTGATTACTTCCTGTGTAATACCATCTTTGTGCACCCACAGCATAGGCGAGCTCAAGGAACTCAAAGACTTGCCATTGCGGTGTTGAGCTATCTGACACCTACACAGAATGAAGTGTGTCGGAACACATGGATTTCCCATAGCTATTTAACTCACGGCACCTTGGGTCACACATGGTGGAGGCCGGGACCGAGCCTGACCCTGGGCCCACTGACATACTTCCCACACAGAGTATTGCTGGTCCTACCTCGGTCATGGTTTCTCAGCCTTATTATGCCACTTCCTCCTCCTGCTTGAGGCCTGGGGATCAGCGCTGGGCAACATATATTTTCTCTCTTGTTACCACAGTTATCTGAGACAGTGGTTTGGGCCAAGCAAAAGGAGCATTACTGCATTAATGAGATGTTCACAGCTGCACTAGCACCCGAGTCCACTTTATGCCCACGATTACTGAGGATGTGAGCCAAGGCCCAGGTCCTTGGCGGGGTGAAACTGCCTTCTTTGGGTGCTCTGATTTCTTAATGTGTAATACTTTCCTTGGGTTCCAGGGGCTCAACTATGCTGTGGGTGCACAAAGACTTCCCATTGCGTTGTTTTACCTGTCTGGCACAAATACACTGACTGACTAGGGCAGAAATGTGGGCCAAGGTCCTTGGCGGGGTGAAACTCTGCCATGTTTGGGCGCTCTAATTTCTTCCTGTGTAATTCCATCTTTGTGCACCAACAGCATAGGCAAGCCCAAGGAACTCAAAGATTTCCCATTACAGTGTTCAGCTATCCTACACCTACACAGAATAAATTGTTTGGGGACACATGGATTTCCCATTGCTATGTAACTTGCGGCACCTTGGGTCACTCAAGGTGGAGGCTGGGACCGAGCCTGACCCTGGGCCCGCTCACGTGCTTCCCACACAGAGTATTGCTGCATTGTGGAGATGTGTAGAAGTGCTGGCACCTGAGTCCCTTTTATGCCCACGTTTACGGCTCCTGAAAATTTTGTGATGGAGGTGGCACAGGATTGGAATGATGATCATACTTCAATTTATCATCAATTCTAAACAGCATTGTGGGCTATGGCCCACACTTTCAAAGAGGGTCGTTGCCTAGCCCTGCCAATCCTCTGCAGTGTGTGCCTCCAGTTCCTGCTCATCAGTACGCACTTATAAATCGACATGAGGGTGGTGTGGCTATGAAGTGAGCGTGTGGCATGAGGCCAGCTGAACGCAGCGCAGGGAAAATTTTGGGTGCGCTGTGGGCGCAGGGTCGTGCGGGGGGGTTGGACAGCAATGCCAGCATGTAACCCAGGAGAAGAGGCAGCGATGTCACCCGCAGGCAGTGATTGTCCTTGGTTGCAGGTAGTGTGGTGCTTAGCTAAGATGTGCCAGTATGTGTTCCTTGCTAATGAGCGTTTGTCCCAAGTAAAATGTTAGGAGAGTGACCGCCAGACTCTTGCCCCCATTTTGGCTTAATAGTGGGACCTGGGAGCCTCAGATGCAGCCATGCTTGCTGCCCCAGCCTTTCCCTATCCATTTCTGTAGTGTTTCCATGACTTTCTGATGTTTTCTGGTGTTTCACAAGTCATCACCTATGCAGAGCATCGGTCCCATACAAAAATGCTCAAGTCCCTCCATTGACTTCAGTGTGGTTTGTTACTCGAATCAAGCTCTCGAGCATTACGAAAAGTTTGACTCGAGCAACGAGTACCTGAGCATTTTGGTGCTCGCTCATCTCTAATGACCTCTAATAGGTAATTTTTGTATGGTTTTAATTAAGGGTTCTTCTTCTACAGAGACACATTTTTACAGTGACTTGATATCCACATGATAGAGGACAATGTGTTGATTGGTGGTAATCCAACTGCTGGGAACCCCAACTATGCTGAACTTTTGGCGTCAACACATCCCCAAGTGTGGACAAAGGGGATTGTGCATGAGCACCTTTGCTTCATTCTCTTCAATGATAGAACTGGAGAAATCCGAGTTCAAGCACTGAACTGTCTTTTGCACTCCCATTGGAATGAAAGTAGTGTAGCCTCTTTTCTCACACTGTGGGAGTACCAGGTCCAAAATCTCAGGATCGATGAAGGTCGCAGTGGTTGAGTTTACTGATCAGCAAGTTATCACATCACCTATCATATGGATAGGCCGTAGCTTGCTGAAATGGGTATAACCCGTGTTATGGGAATGATTATCATATTTCAGATGATTCCCCTGTCTGCTCTAAATTGGTTATAATGAGAAGTTTCATGCTGGTACGCAATTCCCCCCCCACCCCACCCCTCCTGTACCTACCCAACCCCTGAAGGATCAATTCTGGGCTTCTGTGTGGCTGTCTTTATAGCCTAATCAGCCTGGTGATTTACGGTTGCCTCCTTTTGTGCCATCCTTGGAGTGGCCTTTTGTTGCATTTTTAGGCCACTCTCTCAAGCAGCAAGAGGGCTTCCATCAGTGCCTGTACACTTTTTCTATTTTGAATTGCTGTTTCATTTGCTTTTAAGAATTATCTTGTTCTCCTGATGGGTCCGTAGTCATGAGCAATGCAGTAGGCATAGCATGAGTCTGTGTAGACGTTAGCCGCGTTCTCGTGAGCATGCTTGCTTGCTTCTTCCAGAGCTCGCAATTCAGTTTTTCGGGCTGACATACAAGATGGAAAAGGTTTGGCCTTGACTACATCATGTAAGGAGAGCACAACATAGGCCGCCTGCAGACGAGCGGAAATCCCGCCGCGGGATTTCCCGCGGGATTTCCGCCGCTGAAAGTCTGCATAGGAGTGCATTACAATACGCACTCCTATGCAGACGGCCGCGGTTTGGCCGCGCGAAATCTCGCGCGGCAAACAAACCGCGGCATGTTCTAATTTTCTGCGGGGCACGCACTCACCTGGCCGCCGGCTCCGGTCTGCGCATGCGCCGGCTGCGCGGCAGCCGGCACATCAAAGAGCCGGGGCCGCCAGGCGCGGGTGAGTACGCGCTCGTCCCTGCAGGCTCTGGGGTCGGATCGCGCGGCGAGATTTCTCGCTGCCGGATCCGACCCGCTCGTCTGCAGGCGGCCATAACCTGTATAGAACCTGCCTTCTTGACCTCCATCCATCCACAAAGAGTGCAAAATCAGGGTTGCCTAATGACTGATCAACATGACTGAATCGCCTGTCCTGTATCCACTATGTATGGGAGTGTACACCAAGCATCCACCCCCCTCATTGTCAGGAGGCAGTGTGAGTGGCTGTTTTATCGGTGTCCTGCACAGGTGTTATTGGCTCCTCCATTTGGTAGTCAGCGACCTGCATGGTGAGAGGAGGATACATCTATATGCACTCCTCAGTCAGTAAGTAACGGCCATTTTTCTGTGATTGCTTTTAATTCTTGATTTCCTCTTCTGTGATGCATCCCTGTCTCCAGGGCCATTAGTTAGTGCATAGTCATGTGTAGAGATGAGCGATCAGCCAAATGCTCGGGTGCTCATTGCTCGAGTTGAGCTTTCCGCGATGCTCGAGAGTTCGTTTCGAGTAACGAACCCCATTGAAGTCAATGGGCGACTCGAGCATTTTTGTATATGACCGATGCTCGCTAAGGTTTTCATTTGTGAAAATCTCCAAAACCTATGAAAGTGATAAAAACGACACAGAAACGGATAGGGCAGGCAGGGGGCTACTTGCAGGGCTGCATCTCAGGTTCCCAGGTCTCACTATTAAGCCACAATAGCGGCAAGAGTGCCCCCTCGCCCCCCTAACAATTTTTACTTCGGACAAACCCTCATTAGCAAGGCACACCTTAGCTAAGCACCACACTACCTCCAACCAAGCACAATCACTGCCAGCGGAACACACTACTGCCTCTTCTCCTGGGTTATATGCTGCCCAACCCCCCACACGACCCTGCGTCCGCAGCGCACACAAAAGTGCCCCTGCGCAGCCTTCAGCTGCCCTCATGCCACACGCTGGCTTCATAGCCACACCACCCTCTTGTCTATTTATAAGTGCATCTACCATGAGGAGGAACCGGAGGCACACACCGCAGAGGGTTGGCAGGGCCAGGCAGCGACCCTCTTTGAAAGTGTGGGTGATAGCCCACAATGCTGTTGAGAATTGATAATAGATTGACGTTCGATCTTCATTCCAATCCTGTGCAACCTCCGTCAGGAGCTGCAAACGTGGGCATTAAGGGGACTCCGCTGCCAGCCCAGCACTTCTACACATCTCCACAAAGCAGCAATACTCGGTGTGGGAACTATGTGAGCGGGCCCTGTGTCAGCCTCTGTCCCAGCAAACACCTTGTGTGGCCCAAGGTGCTGCGAGTGACATAGCAATGGGGACTGCATGTGTCCACACACTACTCATTCTGTTTGGGTGTCGGATACTTCATAGACAACGCAAGGGGTAAACCATCTGCACTCTGCACCCTACCCAAGTCAGTCAGTGTTTTGGGGACAGACCGGTACAACTCCGCTATGGCAAGTCTGTGTGCACCCGCAGCATGGGTGGCTAGCAGGAACACACAAATGGTACAGAAAGAAATCCCATTGCAGTGCCCCGGATAGCTGAGGTTACGTGAGAGGAAATACATGTTGGCTGCGGCCCACACGCCATGCCCTAGACATTCTGTTTTTTGTTTTTTTTTAAAGTGTCAGGAAGGTACAACTCCGCTATGGCAAGTCTGTGTGCACCCGCAGCATGGGTGGCTAGCAGGAACACACAGATGGTACAGAAAGAAATCCCATTGCAGTGCCCTGGATAGCTGAGGTTATGTGAGAGGACATACATGTTGGCTGCGGCCCACACGCCATGCCCTAGACATTCTGTTGTTTTTTTAAAATGCCAGGCAGGTACAACTCCGCTATGGCAAGTCTGTGTGCACCCGCAGCATGGGTGGCTAGCAGGAACACACAGACGGTAAAGAAAGAAATCCCATTACAGTGCCCCGCATAGCTGAGGTTACGTGAGAGGAAATACATGTTGGCTGCGGCCCACACGCCTTGCCCTAGACATTCTGGTTTTTTTGGGGGGCCAGATAGGTAGAATATCGCTATGGGAAGACTTAGTGCACCCATTGTATATGCAGACCCCTGTAATATTCCAGTAGCAAAGGTATAAGCTGACCCCAGTAACAGTTATGTTGCAGAAGTCTAGGGAGACCCCAGTAACATTTCTGTAGTAACAGTGTAGACAGACCCCAGTAACATTTCATTAGCAGAAGTATAGGCAAACCCCTGTAACATTTCTGCAGCAGAAGTATAGGCAGACCCCTGTAATATTTGTGTAGCAGAAGTATACGCAGACCCCCTGTAACATTTATGTGGCAGAAGTATAGGCAGACCCCAGTAACATTCTTGTAGCAGAAGTATAGGCAGACTCCTGTGACATTTAAGTGGCAGCAGTGTAGGTAGACCCCTGTAACATTTATGTGGCAGAAGTATAGGCAGACCCCAGTAACAGTTATGTAGCAGCAGTATAGGCAGCGCCCTGTAACATTTCTGTAGCAGCAGTATAGGCAGACCCCACCACCATTTCTGTTGTTGAAGTATAGGCAGACCCCAGTAACATTTTTGTAGCAGAAGTATACGCAGGCCCCTGTATCATTTCTGTAGTAACACTATAGACAGATCCCAGTAGCATTTCTGTAGCAGAAGTATAGGCAGACCCCTGTAACATGTAAGTGGCAGCAGTATAGGCAGACCCCTGTAACTTTCTTGTAGCAGAAGTATAGGCAGGCCGGCAGGCAGACCCCAGTAAAATTTCTGTAGTAATAGTATAGGCCAACCTCAGAAACATTGGGATACCATGAGTGTAGGCAAAGGCTGGGAAAATTAGTTGGATAAGAGTGTAGGTGTGGGCCCCAATAATTAGTGTACCAAGAGTACAAGTGTACCTATGAAAAATGTATCAACCGAGAGGGCAGGTGAAACCCATAAACATTTTTTTAAAGATACAGCTCACTGTTGCTTAATTTGTAACAGAGCCTGGAGGCAGCCCTGTTGAAAAAATTGGTTCATGTAACAGTCTTAATATTTTTGAAACTTAGAAAAATTGTAAAAACATTGGTAGATGTAGATGAGCCTTTTGGGCCGCAGAAAAATTGGCCGTTCAGCGTGATGACATGTTGTTTCTAAAGGAGGAGTAGCAGTAGGAGGACTAATGTCAGAGACAGACTGACAAAGATAAATGCCCCATTTTCCCGGTGATACAGAAGAGTGCTTTTATCTGTGGTTGCAATGAAAAGATTCTTTAGGTTCCGCTGCTCTCCGCTGGCGGAGAAGAGAAGTCTGGGGAAATCCAGGCTTTGTTCATCCTTATGAGTGTTAGCATGTCAGCACTGGCAGTTGACAGGTGGATACGCTTGTCTGTGATGATTCCCCCAGCTGCACTAAACACCCTCTCTGACAAGACGCTAGCGGCAGGGCAAGCCAGCACCTCCAGGGCATACAGCGCAAGTTCGTGCCACGTGTCCAGCTTTGACACCCAATAGTTGTATGGAGCAGAGGCATCACGGAGGACAGTGGTACGATCAGCTATGTACTCCCTCACCATCTTTTTACAGTGCTCCCTCCGACTCAGTCTTGACTGGGGAGTTGTGACGCAGTCTTGCTGGGGAGCCATAAAGCTGGCAAAGGCCTTGGAGAGTGTTCCCCTGCCTGCGCTGAACATGCTGCCTGATCTCCGTGCCTCCCCTTCTACTTGGCCCACAGTACTGCGCCTTCTGCCGCTAGCGCTGTCAGATGGGAAGTTTACTATCAGTTTGTCTACCAGGGCCCTGTGGTATTGCATCACTCTTGAACCCCTTTCCTCTTCGGGAATGAGAGTGGAAAGGTTCTCCTTATACCGTGGGTCGAGAAGGGTGTACACCCAGTAATCCGTTGTGGCCAGAATGAGTCTAACGCGAGGGTCACGAGAAAGGCAGCCTAACATGAAGTCAGCCATGTGTGCCAGGGTGCCAGTTACGCAAGACATGGCTGTCCTCACTAGGAAGATCACTTTCAGGATCCTCCTCCTCCTCGTCCACAGGCCAGACACGCTGAACAGATGGGAGGCAAGCAGCATGGGTACCCTCTGCAGTGGGCCCAGCTATCTCTCCAAAGGTTGGGCATCGGTCACGACAAATTCCTCAGCTGAGTGAGGAACCATTTTTTCCCAATCAAGGCAGGGGCCCGAGAACAGTTTCTGGGAGTCTGTCTGCTCATCAGAATGTGTCATTTTCATGGAGTGAGGAGGCTGGGAGAAAGGCGGAGCAGCAGCGAGAGGATTCAGAGTTGGACCTCTGCGTTCTCGCCCGCGTCCACGTCCTCTAGGCCTACCCCTACCACTGCGCAAGATGAATTATGAATAGAGCAGACACAGAGCGGTCGGAATAATTATGCAATTAGTATCGTGCAGTTGGAGGCTGACAGCGGTTATGTAACGCACATTGCAGTCCCAAAAAAATTATACGCAAGGCTGCAAAAAGACCTAGCTGAATAATAGTGAGGCAACTCCCAGCAGCAACGCAGTATAATGCACACTGTCACAGGTAGCCCTAAGAAGGAGCGTTTTTTTCTAATTTTTTTGAAAAGCTAACAGCCTAGAGAGCGCGTATATGTCTTACCCTCTATCAGGGGCTGTCGCCACACGCTGTGCGTGAATTAGCAGGCACACACAGAGCGGTGTAAAAAAATATGCAATTATTGGCCTGCAGTAGGAGGCTCACAGCGGTTATGTAATGCACACTGCAGTCCCAAAAAAATTATACGCAAGGCTGCAAAAAGGCCTAGCTGGGTAGTAGTGAGGCAACTCCCAGCAGCCACGCAGTGAAATGCACACGGTCACAGGTAAACCTAAGAATGAGCTTTTTGGGGGGTACTTGTTGACAGGATTCTACACTACCACTGTCCCTGCTTCACCAGTGCTGCCCCTATACTCTGTATAATTGACTGCAGACTGAGAACGCAATAGTCTGCACAGCCCAAGATGAAAAAAATAATTGTGCAAAACTGCTCCCAGCAGCCACAACAGTAATGCACACGGTCAGATGTGGCCCTTAAGAAGGAGCGTTGGGGTTCTTGAAGACGCAAACAGTAGCCTAACACTCTCCATATAGCAGCAGCACCACTGTCCCTAATCTCTGCCAGCGTGTGTCTGAGGCGAGCCGCGGGCGGGACTGCTTTAAATACTCCCTGGTCACTTGATCTCACAAGCCACTCACTGCTGTGGGGTGGGATAGGGCTGGAACGTCACAGGAGGAAGCTGTAATGCCTTCCCTTCATGTCTATTGGCCAGAAAATGGCGCAAAACATGCAGGAAAGGAAATGGAATTGACTCGAGTACCGCGTGGTGCTCATCTCGAGTAACAAGCACCTTGAGTACCCTAATACTCGAGCGAGCATCAAGCTCAGACGAGTACGTTCGCTCATCTCTAGCCATGTGTATTAAGCTGAAAGGAAAAAACTATCAGGTGATTATTCCCCCTTCTCTCCTTTTCAAGATGCAGCAAGCTAATGGGACTGTGGGTGTTACAATGCTGACACGTTAAGTGGCATGAGCAGGGCGCACTGTAGGTAATAGTGACATTCCTCTGGACCAAAGTCTGAGCAAAAAACCTATCTCAGAACTTTTTTTCCAGCTGCAGTTAGTGTTTCTAACACAAGAGGATGCAATACAAGCAACAGGGTGAAGGCATGTTGAGTAATATGCTACGGGGCTTTGCCAACCAGTGTGAGCTGGAATGAGGGCAATGCAATATGTCCATAGTCCCATACTCTAGGGCTGAGGGAAACAAAAAAACCCTAAACAATTTCTTATTTTTTGTCAAAGCTTGAGCAGGCAAGGTGGAAAAGGTTTTACTGGGGAGGCAATATTTACCACTGCTTATCCTGAACTTCTGAGTTAATTATTAAAATATCACAGCTACAGTGAAGACTGACACTGACATATACAAAGGCATAGAAATAAGAAAACAAAAATGTGGGTGAAATTCACATCCTACCCTGAGCCTAGGGCAGTGATGGCAAACCTTTTAGAGACCGAGCGCCCAAACTACAACCCAAAACCCACTTATTTATCACAAAGTGCCAACACGTCAGGGGGCGGGGCTTATCACCACGTATGATTTTACCACCGCCGTTATAAAAAGGACAGGGCCGCTTCAAAATAGCGTGCAGATTTTGACTGCTTTTTGGAAGTGGAAATGCTGTGGAATTTGCAACCAAAAATTCTGCTGAGGACATTCTGCAGCATTTCTGCCATGTGTAAACATACCCCAACAGTGATAGTGACCCCCAGAGTGGCCCAGTGGTAAAAGTGACCCGTACAGCGGCCTCAGCGGTAATAGTGACCCCCCTCCCGCCGCCACAGTGACCCCAGTGGTAATAGTGGCCCCAGTGGTAATAGTGACCCCCACAGTGGCCCCAGAGGTAGTAGTGACCCCCTCAGTAGTAATAGGGACTCCCACAGTGGCCACAGCAGTAATAGTGTCCCCCAAAGTGGCCTCAGCAGTAATAGTGTCCCCCAAAGTGGCCTCAGCAGTAATGGTGTCACCCACGGTGGCCCCATCAGCAATTGTGACCCCCAAGGCGGCCCCAGTAGCAATACTGACCCCAAAGCGGCCCCCAGTAGGAATACTGACCCCCACGGCAGCCCCCAATAGGAATACTGACCCCCACGGCGGACCCCAGTAGGAATACTGACCCCCACGGCGGCCACCAGTAGGAATACTGACCCCCACGGCAGCCCCCAGTAGGAATACTGACCCCCACGGCGACCCCCACTAGGAATACTGACCACCACAGTGGCCCCCAGTAGGATTACTGACCCCCACGGCGGCCCCCAGTATGAGTACTGACCCCCCTGGTGGCCCCCAGTAGGAGTACTGACCCCCCTGAGACCCATATACTTACCCCCTCCTCCTCTGCTCGGCGCTGCTGCTGGCGCTGATCCCAGGTGCACAGTGTGATGTCAGTGTGCTGCCGGACACCTCCTCCCCTGCTCTCGTGGAACCATGCAGGAGACGTCAGGGGAGGTGGGGGCATCCCGGCTGCACACTGACGTCACAGTGTGCACCGGAATCAGCTTCACTAAGTGGATACCTGCAGCGGAGCCACAGCACACCTGCCGGTGTTCACTACCGTGGTGAGTGGCCGAAGGCAGCGCATGCCAGCAGGGAGGGCTCTGAGTGCCGCCTTTGGCATGCGTGCCATAGGTTCACCACCCCTAACCTAGGGGAGAGAAATTTTTATCCCCAGTCAATATCTGCATCACATATTTTACATTCATCACAGCTTAAACACTAGTCATTAACTCTCATCCATCCACGCAGTTAAGTCTGTCTCTCTCATACAAATATTAATAACCATATAATCTTCCACACACAATGTTTACTGCTGTTACGGATTTCAAGAAATTGTGGATTCACTGGACCAACCAAACCAAGCTGAGGACAGTCCCTGAGTGGTTGGTAGCCAACTCCTCAGATAGATGGACTGTAGACAGGGAAAGGGGAACTGACCCTTGGCTGCAGAGAGAATGGCAGACCCCTACCTATAGGCAGAGTGATCGCCCTCATAAGAGCGGCCCTGCACTGGAACCTCGGGTCTGACTATCCCTGAAGGGGATAAACTCAGGACCAGGCAAAATTAGCAGCAGACAGATGCAGAAATATGCATATATAGAGGCAGAACTGGCCACCATGCCAGCTCAGAAAGCCTACAGCAGACCCACAGAGATACAAAAGCATGGGATAGTCCACACAGAATGTAATAGGATGACACTGTTCACACCAGGACATACAGACATCACAGAGAGGCTGACTAGAGACAGGTCAGACAGAACTCCGAGAGTGGGTTAGAGCCACTCAGGTGAGCTGGGTAACCCTCTCAGTGCTGGACAAAAGCAGACAGGGAAAGCAGAGGGATGCTAGCAACAGGCCGCAACAGCATCACAGATTAGATTTGGCTAGATTTGTGCACCCATTCAAGCGTTTTTACAGCGCTGGTGGGTGCATGTAAAAATGCCTATGGCCATGTGAAAGAGGCCTATCCATGAGGCTGAGAGTAAAGAAGGGGGCTGTGCCCACAGAGCCTTGCAAGCACACATTCTTCAACCATTTATGTATTCCCATACACTCTTGCACTGTCTCAAGGCTGTCAAATCATCACATAATAATCCTTTCTCTCTCTCTCTGAAATTTTTTTTTTTTACTGCTGTCAGCTATTTTCTGATCCATATCAACACTACTGTCACCTATAGCAACCTTTCCTGACACTACCTGACACTTGTAAAGAGGAGACAACACGAACAGCGAAGATCAGTGTTAAGACATCAAAACATACAGGACAAACGGTGGTTATCGCATATTTGTCCACAGATTCTGCATGAACTTACTTCATGTCATAGAGGGACACAGACAGCATAAATGAGAGTATAAAAGGATCCCCTTTCTCCCCTATAATGCCCCCTACCCCCCACCCCCACGGAGCGGAAAAGATCTTTCCAGCAACAACTCTAGGGACGGGGCAATAGGGAGAAAAATGCATCCCTGACAGGGCCAGGGCAGAGCCCTCAGAGGGTGAGGAAGGGCTGGTCTTCCTTTGTCTTTCACACAAAGCACATGTAAAAATTGCCATCTTGTAACTTCAACTGTCCTTTTTTCGCTTTGCAAAAAAACTATCTGCAAACTTAAGCAATCGTCTATCAGCCAGAATTGCTCCATTATCATGTAACACATTTTTTCCAAAGCTTCTCATATGAACAACAGTTCCCAATTTCCATCAAGCTTTTTTCTTTGCAGCAGCTTGCACTATTTCTTTTGCTGTGAACATCCTGTCTACATCATTATCCATTTTAAAATTAGCATAACCCCCTATGGATAAAAAGCTACCTTTTATGATCCAACTTGTCACTGTCAAATACTTCAATCTAATGCCCGAAGTAATTAAAATGACCTTGATAGAGATGAGCGAGCACCAAAATGCTCGGGTGCTCGTTACTCGAGTCGAACTTTCAGTGATGCTCGAGAGTTCGTTTCGAGTAACGAACCCCATTGAAGTCAATGGGCAACTCGAGCATTTTTGTATATCGCCGATGCTCGCTAAGGTTTTCATTTGTGAAAACCTGGGAAATTCAGGAAAGTGATGGGAACGACACAGAAACGGATAGGGCAGGCGAGGGGCTACATGTTGGGCTGCATCTCAAGTTCCCAGGTCTGACTATTAAGCCACAATAGTGGCAAGAGTGAGGACCCCCCCCCCCCCCACTGTCAGCATACAGATCGTTCTCCTCTGCCACAGCTGTAACAGCTGTGGCAGAGAAGAACGATGTTAGCCCATTGAATTCAATGGAGCCAGCAATACAGCTGGCTCCATTGAAAGCAATGGGCTGCCGGCGATCGCGGGATGAATTGTCGGGAAGGGGTTAAATATATAAGCCCTTCCCTGCAATTCATCCAGAAATGTGTAAAAATAAAAAAATATATATATACTCACCTGGTCCCGGCAGACGGAGTTCAGCGCGGCCAGCGGCAGTCCTCCTGAACTGCTCTGAACAGCTGTGAGTAGTATTCAGCAGCCGGGGATTTAAAATCCCCGCCTGCTGAATGAGCTGCCTCTAATTGGTCACAGCCTGACCAATCAGAGGCAGATTCCACTCACACACCCATTCATGAATTTATGAATGGGTGTGTGACTGCTGCCTCTCATCTGATTGGTCCCGCTGAGCCAATCAGAGGCAGCAGTCACACACCCATTCATAAATTCATGAATGGGTGTGTGAGTGGAATCTGCCTCTGATTGGTCAGGCTGTGACCAATTAGAGGCAGCTCATTCAGCAGGCGGGGATTTTAAATCCCCGGCTGCTGAATACTACTCACAGCTGTTCAGAGCAGTTCAGGAGGACTGCCGCTGGCCGCGCTGAACTCCGTCTGCCTGGACCAGGTGAGTATATATATATATATATATATTTTTTTTTTTTTACACATTTCTGGATGAATTGCAGGGAAGGGCTTATATATTTAACCCCTTCCCGACAATTCATCCCACGATCGCCGGCAGCCCATTGCTTTTAATGGAGCCGGCTGTATTGCTGACTCCATTGAATTCAATGGGCTAACATCGTTCTGCTGGGACAAGGTGAGTATATATATATATATATATATTTATTTTTTTTTACACATTTCTGGATGAATTGCAGGGAAGGGCTTATATATGTAAGCTCTTCCCGACAATTCATCCCGCGCTCGCCGGCAGGCCATTGCTTTCAATGGAGCTGGCTGTATTGCCGGCTCCATTTAATTCAATGGTCAGTGCTCGTTTAATCGAGACGAGTACCGCGTGGTGCTCGTCTCGAGTAACGAGCATCAACCTCGGACGAGTATGCTCGCTCATCTCTAGACCTTGAGAGTAAACATTTCTTATCTGAAGAAACAATCACCTTATGTCAAGAAGCCATCAAATCTTCTTCAAGATTTGGAAAATGGGGTATACTATGAACGATGATAACAGCTTATCAGATGTCTAATCAACAATTTAACAGCTCATAGCAACACAGACCAGTGAAATCATAAATCAAGGTTCTTAAATAGACAAATGACAATTGAATAAAAATTAACTAATTTTGCATTGGTATTAGACAGTTAGACATTTAGCTGATTGTCATCAGCATTAGCTAGACAGTCTACTCACCTTCCTATGTTATGCAATGAAATTGTCAGCTGAGTATTATATCTACTATCAGCTTTCAGCTAGTCCTAATACCAGTAGCCAGTTTTGAATGGCCAGAGCAATTATTAGGGGACTAGAGTGACCATTTGTATTTGACCTGCTCTGTAATCTACTATAACATCCTTGACAGAACATTGGTCCGTATACCTGACATCACATATTGGATACTTTCAATATCATTAAAAATAAGGTATCTACATAAACACAAACATTCCCCCAATTGTGTGCTATCCAGCTCTGTTAGATATGCCTTCAGACCTCTCAAAATAATGCAGATATTATTTACTGGATAACTATAAACTAGTAGACATAAACTGGTATCTCTACATCTGTATTCAGTTTATCTGTTACTATATCTGCCTATCGGCCTAAATTTAGGGCTCTTATTTGAGATTACTATAGATATAATCTGGTGTCTACATTACACCAGACACATATATCTGTTGTTTGTTTGTTGTTTTGTTTGTTTAGTGGGTCCCTTGAGGAGTATTTTAACACATTTATAATAATAAAAGTTAAATTTTAATTGTTGGTCCCTTATATTGACTATTATCGAAATAGTAAGTGAAATTGCCAGACTGCAAATAATTTATATTGGACTTATTCTATGTTTTTTTTTTCTTTCTTGATTCTGATAGTGACAAAGTTGCTTGTATAATTATTTCCAAAACCTTAATTATGGGACCAGTTAACCACACTAAAGACATGGACTTTATTTTAATTGGATTATCCAGTGACCCAAAAACAAAGATTGCATTATTCATATTATTGTCTCTGGTTTACACTACAGCAATATCAGGAAATTTGGCGTTGATTGCAATTACACAACTTGCCAATGAACTACGAAAACCAATGTATAGATTCATATGCAATTTAGCTCTTTTAGACATTTCATTTACATCAGTGACTGTCCCCAAAATGCTGATTGGATTTCTTGTAGAACATAACTACATATCATATATTGGATGTTTTATTCAGCTCTATTTCTTTCACTTTCTGGGATGTGCTGAATGCCTTCTTTTAAGTATTATGGGTTATGATCGATACGTGGCTATTTGCCATCCCTTACGTTACTCTCAAATCATGAGCAAGAAAACCTGCATATGTCTGGCGTTTGGTTGTTGGATGACTGGGGTTCTTTACTCATTTGCTCATACAATACTTACTTCAACTGTATCTTTTTGTGCTTCCATGGAAGTGAACCATTTCTTCTGTGACATGCCACCCTTATTGGAATTATCGTGTACAGACACAATAATCAATGTCATTGTTATCTTGGGTCTAGGTGGTCTTGCTTCTGGTGCATCATTTTTATTAACCATAATATCTTATTTTTTTATCATTTCTACAATTCTGCAAATCCGTTGTACAGTAGGCAGACGGAAAGCTTTTTCTACATGTGCATCCCACCTTACAGTTGTGGTAATATTTTATGGCACTATCATAATTATGTATTTAAGGCCGCAATCAAGTTATTCTATGGAAGATGATAAAATGCTTACTCTATTTTTTAATGTTGTAACTCCAGTTTTAAATCCCATGATATATAGCATGAGAAACAAAGAAGTCAAATGTGCATTTAAAAAACTTTGGATGAGAAGAAAACATTACGACACAGTCAAGTAAAATATTTCAGAGGGTCTCCCAAG
The DNA here is from genome assembly GCF_035609145.1 of Eleutherodactylus coqui. NCBI lineage: Eukaryota > Metazoa > Chordata > Amphibia > Anura > Eleutherodactylidae > Eleutherodactylus > Eleutherodactylus coqui. Next base: position 238,119,795 of record NC_089842.1, read on the forward strand.
GGGGGCGTGGTCTGGATGGCAGAGAAAGCGGCTGTACGGCCTCGAGCTCCGAGAAGAAAGTCGACAGCTACTTCAACCTGACTCACCAGAGGTGTCCTGAAGCATGACCGGAGATTTCACATAGTGAAGATGACCAGGAGGAGAGCGCCAAAATTAAAGCCCAAACAGCTCACTGATTTCTTCCTTGCATGGGAGCCAGGAGGAGAGGAGGAACTGCCGGAGGAACAAATGGTGGTGCCGAGTGCACATTCTGACAGGTAGACGGAGTTGGGGGAGGCAAACATCAGACCATGGGGAATGGGTAAGAGAATTTCTCCTTGCCCTTCACACTATCCACGGCCAGCGCCCACGCAGGGAGTTCTTCTCCATGTTCCACGAACTAGGAGGAGTCACCAGTGACCCCAAAGGTGGAAAACTCAAATGAAGAGCAGCACAACTATCCCTAGAGAGAGAGCCCGGATAAGAGGCCGCCCAGGCTTGAGAGCCAGGTTGGGTCTGCAAGGGAGCTGCAGCTGCAGCAACAGCAAAAGCAAAGTGAAAGGCTTTCTAAAAAACCCCTGTGCACTCTAACAACACTTGAGACTGCTAATGACCTTCTGTTAAACATTGAGTGCAGGGATCAAGCTGCTTCAGAGCATTTTATTTAAAAAATGATCGTAGCTTTAAGAGGGCGTATCCAAAATGATTTATGCAAATTTAACGCCTCTGTTAACTGTTCAATCACTGAGCTAGGAGACAGAGTAAATCACTTGGAGCATAAGATGGGAGAGATGACGGGATCACATAATGAGTTAATAGATGCCCACCTCACGTTAGCTGAAGATTTTGAAGTTCTAAAGTACATAATGGCGGACTTGGAAGATAGAAACCACCATAACAATGTTAAAATTGGAGGATTGGCAGAATCGATCCCTTAGGTGGAACTGACCATGTTTGTGAAGCACCTAATTACAACTCACCTCCCAAACTCTGCAGCAGAAGAAAGAATTATAGATAGAGCTCATGGCTTACCCTGTCCAAATACAATCTCCAAAAAGCTACCTAGAGATATCATAGTGCGAAGACACTTTTACCACATCAAAGAAAGTCTGATTTCGAAGCTCCAAACACTACCTGCACTATTCGACAAGACCAACATTTTTTCTGATCTTGTCCCAAGAAACTATGCAAATAAGAAAGAAGTTCTCCTACATAACCACAATCCTTTGGGATAACAAAATTCTCTATAAATGGGGCTTCCCGACCAGACTGATTGTCTAATGGAAAGATCCACCCATATAATTCTGAATCCAGAGGAGAGCCTAAAGCTCTTAATGAAGTGGGGCTTTCTGGATACAGATATGGGACCCCCAAAATGCCTTTCTCAAGAGTGGTCCAACAAGTCACTGACCCACATGTGATGATTGGCGCTTAGAGGAACAATATTCTCGTTGACTGTTGACAAAATTTGATAATTTAGGGTCTTCGGAAAAGAAATGAAGGCTTTCTCCCCAGATGGCTGAACTTATACCCCCCCATGAGGTCACCTTAGTGGTGGTCACAGTAGGTACCCATTCACCAGATGTGTTTCACCACGCACCCTCACCTCAAATTCTTTTTTTAATGTTCAAATGTTTTCTCTCACCATACCCTACATCCTGCCACATGAAAGGAAACCACATACATTAAGAATGAAGATGACCCACTCTACTAGCTACTTTCCTAGGATCCGCTGGATACCCATGTTTGGATCCCATACACAGTGCCCAAGATTGAGATTGTGACTTCCCATCGCAATCCCGGAATCATGTAATGGTTGTAAATAGAGATGAGCGAGCACCAAAATGCTCGGGTGCTCGTTACTCGGAACGAACTTTTCGCGATGCTCGAGGGTTCGTTTCGAATAACGAACCCCATTGAAGTCAATGGGCGACCCGAGCATTTTTGTATTTCGCCGATGCTCGCTAAGGTTTTCATGTTTAAAAATCTGGGCAATTCAAGAAAGTGATGGGAACGACACAGCAATGGACAGGGCAGGTGAGGGGCTACATGTTGGGCTGCATCTCAAGTTCACAGGTCCCACTATTAAGCCACAATAGCGGCAAGAGTGGGGACCCCCCCCCTCCCAAAAACTTTTACTTCTGAAAAGCCCTCATTAGCAATGCATACCTTAGCTAAGCACCACACTACCTCCAACAAAGCACAATCACTGCCTGCATGACACTCCACTGCCACTTCTCCTGGCTTACATGCTGCCCAACCGCCCCCCCTCCCCCCCACAGCGCACACCAAAGTGTCCCTGCGCAGCCTTCAGCTGCCCTCATGCCACGCCACACTCATGTCTATTTAGAAGTGCGTCTGCCATGAGGAGGAACCGCAGGCACACACTGCAGAGGGTTGGCACGGCTAGGCAGCGACCCTCTTTAAAAGGGGCGGGGCGATAGCCCACAATGCTGTACAGAAGCAATGAGAAATAGAATCCTGTGCCACCGCCATCAGGAGCTGCACACGTGGGCATAGCAATGGGGAACCTATGTGCCACACACTATTCATTCTGTCAAGGTGTCTGCATGCCCCAGTCAGACCGCGGTTTTTAATTCATAGACACAGGCAGGTACAACTCCCTATTGTGAAGTCCCTGTGGACCGACAGCATGGGTGGCTCCCTGGAACCCACCGGCGGAACATAAAAATATCCCATTGCATTGCCCATCACAGCTGAGGTAGTAATGTCGTGCCTAATGCAGGTGGGCTTCGGCCCACACTGCATGCCCCAGTCAGACTGGGGTTCTTTACAAGTGGACACATGTAGGTTAAACTCCGTGTGCACCTACAGCATGGGTGGCTCCCTGGAACCCACCGGCGGTACATAAAAATATCCCATTGCAGTGCCCATCACAGCTGAGGTAGTAATGTCATGTTTAATGCAGGTGGGCTTCGGCCCACACTGCATGCCCCAGTCAGACTGGGGTTCTTTACAAGTGGAAACAGATGCATTCATAGTTCCCTGTGGACCCACAGCATGGGTGGGTGCCAGGAAGCCACCGGCGGTACATAGAAATATCCCATTGCATTGCCCAACACAGCTGAGGTAGTAATGTCGTGCTTAATGCAGGTGGGCTTCGGCCCACACTGCATGCCCCAGTCAGACTGGGGTTCTTTACAAGTGGACACATGTAGGTTAAACTCCGTGTGCACCTACAGCATGGGTGGCTCCCTGGAACCCACCGGCGATACACAAAAATATCCCATTGCATTGCCCAACACAGCGGATGTAACATCAGCTGTTATGCAGGTGGGCTAAAAATTCATTTGATTACACTGTAGGCGAGGGCCCACAAAAATTGCTGTATCAACAGTACTAATGTACATCCAAAAAATTGGCCATGGCCAACCAAGAGGGCAGGTGAAACCCATTAATCGCTTTGGTTAATGTGGCTTAAGTGGTAACTAGGCCTGGAGGCAGCCCAGTGTAACGAAAAATTGGTTCAAGTTAAAGTTTCAACGCTTTTAAGAGCATTGAAACATATAAAAATTGTTTAGAAAAATTATATGAGTGAGCCTTGTGGCCCTAAGAAAAATTGCCCGTTCAGCATGATTACGTGAGGTTTCAGGAGGAGGAGCAGGAGGAGGAGGAGGAATATTAGACACAGATTGATGAAGCAGAAATGTCCCCGTTTTGGATGGTGAGAGAGAACGTAGCTTTCATCCGCGGGTGCAGCCTACGTATTGATTACGTATCGCTGCTGTCCGCTGGTGGAGAAGAGAAGTCTGGGGAAATCCAGGCTTTGTTCATCTTGATGAGTGTAAGCCTGTCGGCACTGTCGGTTGACAGGTGGGTACGCTTATCCGTGATGATTCCCCCAGCCACACTAAACACACTCTCTGACAAGACACTAGCCGCAGGACAAGCAAGCACCTCCAGGGCATACAGCGCGAGTTCAGGCCACGTGTCCAGCTTCGACACCCAGTAGTTGTAGGGGGCAGAGGCGTCACGGAGGACGGTCGTGCGATCGGCTACGTACTCCCTCACCATCCTTTTACAGTGCTCCCGCCGACTCAGCCTTGACTGGGGAGCGGTGACACAGTCTTGCTGGAGAGCCATAATGCTGGCAAAGGCCTTGGATAATGTTCCCCTGCCTGCGCTGTACATGCTGCCTGATCTCTGCGCCTCCCCTGCTACCTGGCCCTCGGAACTGCGCCTTCTGCCACTAGCGCTGTCGGATGGGAAGTTTACCATCAGTTTGTCCACCAGCGCCCTGTGGTATAGCATCATTCTCGAACCCCTTTCCTCTTCGGGAATGAGAGTGCAAAGGCTCTCCTTATACCGTGGATCGAGCAGTGTGTACACCCAGTAATCCGTAGTGGCCAGAATGCGTGCAACGCGAGGGTCACGCGAAAGGCATCCTAACATGAAGTCAGCCATGTGTGCCAGGGTACCTGTATGCAACACATGGCTGTCTTCACTAGGAAGATCACTTTCAGGATCCTCCTCCTCCTCCTCTTCCTCCTCCTCAGGCCATACACGCTGAAAGGATGACAGCCCAGCAGCATCTGTACCCTCAGCAGTGGGCCAAGCTGTCTCTTCCCCCTCCTCCTCATCCTCCTCATGCTCCTCCTCCTCCTCCTCAACGCGCTGAGATATAGACAGGCGGGTGCTCTGACTATCCAGCGACATACTGTCTTCCCCCGGCTCTGTTTCCGAGCGCAAAGCGTCTGCCTTTATGCTTTGCAGGGAACTTCTCAAGATGCATAGCAGAGGAATGGTGACGCTAATGATTGCAGCATCGCCGCTCACCACCTGGGTAGACTCCTCAAATGTTCCAAGGACCTGGCAGATGTCTGCCAACCAGGGCCACTCTTCTGTAAATAATTGAGGAGGCTGACTCCCACTGCGCCGCGCAAGTTGGAGTTGGTATTCCACTATAGCTCTACGCTGCTCATAGAGTCTGGCCAACATGTGGAGCGTAGAGTTCCACTGTGTGGGCACGTCGCACAGCAGTCGGTGCACTGGCAGATTAAACCTATGTTGCAGTGTCCGCAGGGTGGCAGCGTGCGTGTGGGATTTGCGGAAATGTGCGCAGAGCTGGCGCACTTTTCCGAGCAGGTATGACAAGTGGGGGTAGCTTTTCAGAAAGCGCTGAACCACCAAATTAAAGACATGGGCCAGGCATGGCACGTGCGTGAGGCTGCCGAGCTGCAGAGCCGCCACCAGCTTACGGCCGTTGTCACACACGACCATGCCCGGTTGGAGGCTCAGCGGCGCAAGCCAGCGGTCGGTCTGCTCTGTCAGACCCTGCAGCAGTTCGTGGGCCGTGTGCCTCTTCTCTCCTAAGCTGAGTAGTTTCAGCACGGCCTGCTGACGCTTGCCCACCGCTGTGCTGCCACGCCGCGCGACACTGACTGCTGGCGACGTGCTGCTGACACATCTTGATTGCGAGACAGAGGTTGCGTTGGAGGAGGAGGAGGAGGAAGGTGCTTTAGTGGAGGAAGCATACACCGCCGCAGATACCACCACCGAGCTGTGGCCCGCAATTCTGGGGGTGGGTAGGACGTGAGCGGTCCCAGGCTCTGACTCTGTCCCAGCCTCCACTAAATTCACCCAATGTGCCGTCAGGGAGATATAGTGGCACTGCCCGCCTGTGCTTGTCCACGTGTCTGTTGTTAAGTGGACCTTGGCAGTAACCGTGTTGGTGAGGGCGCGTACAATGTTGCGGGAGACGTGGTCGTGCAGGGCTGGGACGGCACATCGGGAAAAGTAGTGGCGACTGGGAACCGAGTAGCGCGGGGCAGCCGCCGCCATCATGCTTTTGAAAGCCTCCGTTTCCACAAGCCTATACGGCAGCATCTGTAGGCTGATCAATTTTGCAATGTGCACGTTTAACGCTTGAGCGTGCGGGTGCGTGGCGTCGTACTTGCGCTTGCGCTCAAACTGTGGCACTAGCGACGTCTGGACGCTGCGCTGAGAGTCATTGCTGGATGGGGCCGAGGACAGCGGAGGTGATGGTGTGGGTGCAGGCCAGGAGACGGTAGTGCCTGTGTCCTCAGAGCGGGGTTGGATCTCAGTGGCAGGTTGGGGCACAGGGGGAGAGGCAGTGGTGCAAACCGGAGGCGGTGAACGGGCATCGTCCCACCTTGTGGGGTGCTTGGCCATCATATGCCTGCGCATGCTGTTGGTGGTGCCTCCCCAGCTGATCTTGGCGCGACAAAGGTTGCACACCACTGTTCGTCGGTCGTCAGGCGTCTCTGTGAAAAACTGCCACAACGTAGAGCACCTTGACCTGTGCAGGGTGGCATGGCGCGAGGGGGCGCTTTGGGAAACAGTTGGTGGATTATTCGGTCTGGCCCTGCCTCTACCCCTGGCCACCGCACTGGCTCGGCCTGTGCCCACACCCTCACTTGGCCCTCCGCGTCCTCGGCCGCGTCCACATCCTCTAGGCCTACCCCTACCCCTCAGCATGCTGTATTACCAGTGATTTGATTTCCCAGGCAGGAAAGAAATTGGCGCAAGGCTGCACTCAACCGTAGCTGGTTGCGTCTGATTTTTTTACGTTCTCCACGCAGCACACACGTACTCAGAGCCCTTAGGACTGACACAGGCAGGCCAAATAGAATTTCTTTTCCTTTTTTGCAAAGGGAAGGACCCACTGCGTATATTCAATGAACAATAACTTTTAGAACTGTAGTGTGGCCCTGAAAAAGTGACACACAACTTTAGTGTAGCAGAGTTATTAACTCTAGCAGAGCAGGTATTTGCCAGTCAGGAAAGACAATGGCGCAAGCCTGCAGTAAACCGTAGCTGGTTGCGTCTGATTTTTGTACGTTGTCCACGCAGCACACACGTACACGGAGACCTTAGGACTGACACAGGCAGGCCAAATACAATTTCTTTTCCTTTATTGCAAAGGGAAGGACCCACTGCGTATATTCAATGAACAAGAAGTTTAATATCTGTGGTGTGGCCCTCAAAAAGTGTCACACAACTATAGTGTAGCAGAGTTATTAACTCTAGCAGAGCAGGTATTTGCCAGTCAGGAAAGACAATGGCGCAAGCCTGCAGTAAACCGTAGCTGGTTGCGTCTGATTTTTGTACGTTGTCCACGCATCACACACGTACACGGAGACCTTAGGACTGACACAGGCAGGCCAAATACAATTTCTTTTCCTTTTTTGCAAAGGGAAGGACCCACTGCGTATATTCAATGAACAATAACTTTTAGAACTGTAGTGTGGCCCTGAAAAAGTGACACACAACTTTAGTGTAGCAGAGTTATTAACTCTAGCAGAGCAGGTATTTGCCAGTCAGGAAAGACAATGGCGCAAGCCTGCAGTAAACCGTAGCTGGTTGTGTCTGATTTTTGTACGTTGTCCACGCAGCACACACGTACACGGAGACCTTAGGACTGACACAGGCTGGCCAAATATAATTTTTTTCCTTTTTAGCAAAGGGAAGACCCCACTGCGTATATTCAATGAACAATAACTGTGTTGTGGCCCTGCCTACACAATTCTGTCCCTGTAGTATCAATGGAGGGTGTAATGCTCTGCACAGACGATTTTTAGAAAAAAAAAAAATGCAACACTGCTAACAGCAGCCAGCACAGTACTGCACACGCTTAAATTTGGCCCTAGAAAGGACCGTTGAGGTTCTTGAAGGCTACACTCACTCCTAACACTCTCCCTGCCTATGCACCACTTCTGTCCCTAATGCCGGGTGCAATGCTCTGCACTGCCGATTTTCAGAAAAAAAAAAAAAAAAACACTGCTAGCAGCAGCCTGCACACAGGTAGATGTGGCCCTGAGAAGGACCGTTGGGGTTCTTGAAGCCTACACTGACTCCTAACGCTCTCCCTACAGCAGCACCAGCACGATAGTACTTTCCCTCAGCTAACTCACAAGGCATGTGTGGCGAGCCGCGGGAGGGGCCGACTTTTATACTCGGGTGACATCTGATCTTCCCAGCCACTCACTGCAGGGGGGTGGTATAGAGCTTGAACGTCACAGGGGGAAGTTGTAATGCCTTCCCTGTCTTTCAATTGGCCAGAAAAGCGCGCTAACGTCTCAGAGAGGAAACTGAAAGTAACCAGAACACCGCGTGGTATTCGTTTCGAGTAACGAGCATCCCGAACACCCTAATATTCGCACGAATATCAAGCTCGGACGAGTACGTTCGCTCATCTCTAGTTGTAAACTGTTTATCTATTAATGTAAAAGGCCTCAACACCTCATTTAAAAGGCATTCATTATGAAGAGAAGTGGTATCATCAAATGCAGACATCATCTGCATCCAAGAGACCCATTTGGAAGAAGGGAAGAGTCCCAAAATTTCTCACCCAAAGTTTTCCTTTATTTTCTCATCCGATTGAAAATCGGTGTCATGGTGGCTATGAAGGACACACTGGACTTTAGTCTAATTGATTTAGTGGTAAATGTAGGGAGCAGATGCATTGTGTTGGTGGGTAACATAAATGGAATGTTTATAACTTTAGTCAATGTATACGCACCAAATTCTTCCCAAATTAATTTCATAAACAAAGTCATTAAAATAACCAAAAAGTAAAGAAGGGACAATTATTGTTATGTGGGGACTTTAATATTATAGCTGACCCTGCATTTGACACGAATAGCGGATGCAGGTCAAGGGTTCCTTCCCTCTCCCCATGGCTTATTAAAGAAGAATTATATTATTCATTTAGATGCATGAATGCAAGCTCAAAAGGGTACTTGTTCTACTCCCCTAGACACAAGACCTTTTCTAGAATTGAAATGTTCCTGACAGATTTCTTCCTCCTCCCTAAGACTCAAAAGGCCTCAGTAGTCACGTCTTCTTGGTTGATCACGCTCCGCTGTTCCTGATATTGATGATCCTCTTCTACCCTTCCCCCTTCCAGAAGTAGGTATAACAACACGCAATTGATGAATATCCCCAAATATAGGGAAAAAACACGTCAGGGAGGCGTTACCCGGGCTGGCTTGGAGCTGTTAACTCTTTGTATAATCACTCTAAATATAAGTTAGAATACTCAAAGAATAAATAAATCAATTGGACTCACCCGGTGTCTGGCGAGTACCCCTTAACAGAGGTCTCACCAGCACCTCCACATCCTCGTAGGCTTTTAAATACTCTGGTGTGTCCGTTCGGCTGCTGGGCTTCTGTGTCCTGCTGGCTAGCAGGACCCACTCGAAGTATCTTCGTATAGGGACTTGGTAAAAAGAAAATGCCCGCGCTCTTCAGGACCTAAACACCAGGGTCGGGCTACAGACACCACTTGTTTCAAACTTTTATTCTAAATATCCTCTGTGCAACGCGTTTCGTCGTTCTACACAACGACTTTCTCAAGCACAAGAGAAAGTCTTGTGCTTGAGAAAGTCGTTGTGTAGAACGACGAAACGCGTTGCACAGAGGATATTTAGAATAAAAGTTTGAAACAAGTGGTGTCTGTAGCCCGACCCTAGTGTTTAGGTCCTGAAGAGCGCGGGCATTTTCTTTCTTTTTACCAAGTCCCTATACCCAAATATAGGGAAATATTCCACACAGCCATACAGGAAGATTTTGCACTTAATGACTTTCCTGATATGAGCCCTTTCTCTATATGGAATGCTCAAAATCAGTGCTCAGAGGTGTCATGATCCAGCAAGGTACCCGACATAAAAAAGAAAAAAGAGAGGGAACTTCGCTCCCTTCTCTCATCAATTAAAATGTTACAACATAAACTAGGCTTAGGATCCTCCTCATCCTTACACTCAGAACTGTTTAAAGCTAAACGCAAGCTTACAGATATGATGTTGGTAGAGCACGAAAAACATGTTAAATACCTAAAAGCAACATATTACATGGCAAACAACAAATTCAGTAAATTAATGGCAAACATAAAACAAAGACACATCTAGTCCAAAGTTCTCTTCCTCCTGGACCCTAACAAGGAACCACAAAATTTGCCACCACCAAGATATTGCAGAAAGATTTAAACAATTTTACGAAGGGCTCTATAACCTTGCGGATGACCCTTCAACTCCATAACCTTCCAAAGAGATGATAGAGGCATTTCTATCTAGCATAAGACTACCCTCTTTAAAAAAAATCCAACTAGACAATGTAAATGAACCCATTATGGTAAGTGAAATTACAGATACAGTGCAGAACTCAAAGAAAAATAAACCCCCAGGTCCAGATGGTTACTCAAAATTTTAGCACTTTCCTAGCTCCACAGAGGATACAGCAATGTCCCAGGGGTCTCTACTGGTTGAAATGTTAAAAGCCACCATAGTGACGATCCCTAAGCCAGGGAAACCCACCACTACTCCAGCAAATTTCCAATCCATATCTCTGTTAAATTGCGATACCAAACTTTACGCAAAGATTCATGCTTAGTGCCTTTTCACAATAATTCCCTCATTAATTCATGGAGATCAGGTTGGATTTGAGGGAGGCTGACAGGCTTTGGACAGTACCAGAAGGATTGTGGATGTGATATATCATGCTGTGAGCCTTGGAACACCTTCTCTGCTTCTGACTTTGGATGTGGAGAAGGAGTTTGATAGGATCCATTGGGACTATGCCTTCTCTGCACTACAGAAATTTGGATTTAATGGCAACATCCTTAAAACAATCTAGGCCTTGTACTCCTCCCCCTCAGCTAAACTTTTAGCAAATGGAATTCTTTCAAATCCATTTAACATCACTATCGAAACCCATTCTATTTATTTTGATAATGGAGCTCTTGACAGAGACCGTACATGTAGATATGGATATCACCACTTCCTCTCAGACAGCATAAATTGGGACTATTTGCTGACAACATTATTTTCCTCCTCTCTCATCTCCTCGGTTCCTTGCAGGCAGTCTCAGATGTAGTGAGAATCTTTGGTCAGGTGTCATATTATAAGGTCAATTTTACTAAGTCCCAAATTCTAAATATTGATATTCCCTCCCAACTTAAGGAAGCCATAAGAAGGGAATTCCCCTATTCATGGGAAAAGAACACAATTTCCTATATGGGAACAAATATTTTCTTCCCTATTAACCATATTCCAGCCCTAAATTTTGAACCCTTAGGGGGGGGGGGGGGACTAGGAGTTTCTAACTTAATGGCTTACTACAGAGCAAATTTGACATGTCAGATTTTCTCCTGGTGCTTCCCCTCGCATTCAACAAGCTGGCCAACAATAGAAGGCCAATTATTGAGAGGTTGCACCCCATGCCACTAACTGGTGGCAATCTCCTTTGACCAGTCCTTTGCAGTTCCAGCCTGCAATACCATAAATGCCTCAGTTTCAGCTTGGCTCCACCTTGGCACCACCTATTGAAATTCACTCCCCTAGAAAAGAGTTTCCTCTTCCCATAGAAACATTGGATTTTTTCATTCCAGAGCTTTTTTGTAGATAAGTGGAGAGAGAGAGGAGTGTCAACCACCTCTGATTTAATGGCAAACAATAAATTAATTCCTTTGGAACTGACAATCAAAAGATTCAATCTGCCATGGCTGAACTTCCTTAAATACCTTCAGATCAAAAGCTACATTGAAAGTCACCTTCCATTGACTATCTTACTTCCTATTTATCTCAATAGTTTTCTATTCAAACCTCCCCCCTTTAAGTTGAGTATGCGCTTCTATGAGATTTATTTAGGGAAAAGAGAATTGGAGGAGAGATACTTCAAAAAAGTCCACCTGCTTAACTGTGAAAGAGATATGAAGTCCTTTTTCAACCCTAGGCAATGATCCAATGCCTTTGCATGGGCCCACAACAGCGCTCTGAACGCCAACCTTCTGAAGACTTACTATAAACTGATATCTAGATGGTACTACCCTTCCATTAGAATACATAGAATGGATCTGGAGGCCTCTGCGCTGTGTTGGAGGGAGTGTGGAGAGACGGGATCATTGATCCATATTTTTTGGAGCTGTCAATCCCTACAGCCATTATGGATTTCAGTATTTTCCATGATTTTCAAAATTATAGGAATTCAACCTACTCCGCAACTAGCATTATTACTATTCAGTATTAAAGAGATGCATGGAAAACATAGGAAAATCACTTCTCATATCCTCCTTTCTGTAAAACTAGCCAAAGCCAGATGTTGGACGGCTCTTGCCATTCCCTCTTTACAATCCATCACAAAAATGCTGCCTGAGCATTGCTTCTATGAAAAATTATTTGCAATTAAAAATGATACACCGGAGGCCTATGACTTAGCATGGTATCCTTTGCTTCCCTCTATACAAAATGATCTGACCTCATAAAGGTCTAGATAGATCGGAGGTCCTCCTCCTGATTGCTGGGTAGACTGGCACTTCTATCAATAAGAATTTGGGTAAGATAAATATTTCAATTAAAAGTGTGTCCCCCTTTACCCTACCCCTCCCCCGCCCATCCAACTCCCTCCCTCTCCTTCTCCCTTTGTTTTTTTACCCCCTCCTTCTTATCCCCAGGTTACATCAAATACCAAGTTAACGCTACTGTATGTAAGATAAGATAATAATTGGGAAGGTGCCAATTAGGTGATCTATTCCAGATCTGTGGGGGTTTGCCACTTACTCAGTTCTTTGAATCAACTAGCTGTTTGACCAATGAATTTCATGTCCCAGGCCTGGGAATAAGCTGCAGCTTCTTTACAGGCATGTGGCGCCATGTTAAAGGGGTTGTCCCGAGAAAGCAAGTGGGGGTAAGCACTTCTGTATGGCCATATTAATGCACTTTGTAATATACATCGTGCATTAAATATGAGCCATAAAGAAGTTATTCACTTACCTGCTCCGTTGCTGGCGTCCTCGTCTCCATAGTGCCGTTTAATTTCAGCGTCTAATCTCCCGATTAGACGCGCTTGCGCAGAAGGGTCTTCTCCCTTCTCTTGGGTCTCGGCACGAGCGGAGTTCTGGGTCCGCCCCCTTCTACGCGTCATCGCGTAGCTCCGCCCCGTCACGTGTGCCTCCTGATTGGCTGGAATCGGCAATGGACCGCATAGAGCCCACGGTGCACCATGGGAGAAGACCCGCGGTGCATCGTGGGTGAAGATCCCGGCGGCCATCTTGCTAAGGTAAGGAAGAAGTCGCCGCAGCACGGGGATTCGGGTAAGTACTAAACTTTTTTTTTTTTAACCCATGCATTGGGTTTGTCTCGCGCCGAACGGGGGGCCTATTGAAAAAAAAAAAAACCCGTTTCGGCGCGGGACAACCCCTTTAATCAGTTACATACATTAACAGCAGTTCAGTTTCATTCAAGAGAATGAGATTGAGCTGCTATAGCTGGCATATTCTACTATGTACAGCTTCTGTGCTTGGTATTCAGTGAAGTGGCCGTAGCATTAAACTCAAGTGTCACGGTCACTTCAAACAGCTGATTGGCATGGGGTTACAGGCAGTGGTCCTCACTGATCTCATATTGTCTCCTATCATGCGGATATTGAAGAAAAAAAACACTAGGGGTCTGGTGCAACCTACTAAACCTGTTGATGAAAATTGAAAAGTGCAGATAGCAGAGAACTGCCTTACATTGTTAGCCAACTTTGGTTATGTTCAAAAAAAACCCCATGGGACTATGAAAAATTGACTTTCTGCCTAATTTTGTCCACCTGTCTGTTGAAGAGGTTTATACCTCAAAATGTGTTACTTATTGGCATACCATAAAGTATATTTTGTTTCCATCTTACCACAGAAAGCTACGTTCTTCGTAAACACAATTTCCAGGTTGTGCAAGACCCCTATTATTATAAATAAAGAGTACAGTAAAGCTCAGAAAATGAAGTTCAAGGTGCTAGCACAAGCAAAAATACATACGGTAAACTGTACTTTCCATAGTTTAACCCTTCCCACTATATGACGTACATTTACATCATACAGCGTCGGGGCATGTATGAAGAGAGATCGTGGGGCAACCTGTATTCATACCGCACGGGTGTCAGCTTTTTATTACAGCTGACACCAGTGGCCAATAGCTGCAATCAGCCACACGGCCGATTGCGGCTATTAAAGCCTTTAAATACCGCTCTCAATTCTGACTGCAGCATTTAAATCCCCCGAATGATGAGATTGCAGGGAGCCATGCAGGTATCATGGTGTGAGGGTATATGTATATATTGCCATATGTTCTTTATGCTTTTATACCTGTATGCAAGTTCTATTCAAAGTTAAAATGAGAAAAACTTATATGTCACCTTACATCAGATATTCCAAAGGCCTTGCCAGGCGAAGACAAAATGTACAGCAAAGAAGAACCAGACGAAGGCCGCGTGTACTTGGCCGTTTTCCCAGAAGCGCCATATCAAGATGTTCAACTATGCATCTGAACTTTCACTGTCTCAGGCCGGAAATCCGGACTTCCCATATATGGTTATGCTGTGAATTTTAGCCAATGAGCCCATCACCCATTTCTAGTGATGAGACCAAAGGGTATAAGATCTCATGTAATCTGTAATAAAGCGCGCAGCGCAGTCATGTCCCCGTGTAAGGAATTATACCAGACCTCCGTGTGGTGTTTTCTTCTTTCCGCCGGCAGCGGGGCAAGTGGGGTGGGCCTGATTGGTGCTGTACTTAGAATTACCCTGACAATTTGGCGCAACCAACTGGGGCGGTAAAACCGGAGCTTACAACGCATTCCACCCGGATCCACGCCACGGGGAAGCCGTCCTGCTGCAAAACGAGCCTGATCAACTCACAGAACTCCAGGTAAGACCAGCATATATTTATGTTGTGTTTTACACTGCGAGTCTTGCAGCAGGAGGGACTATCTGTGTTTTGTGACCGGACGGGTTGGGTTAAGAGTTCTACACGGTAACTCGTGTGGGCTTCGGGTTTGCCGTCATGGACCACTGACCGTGATATGCGCACCAATCGCTCACCCAGAAACTAGTCTGTAGTCTATTTGTTGTTGAAGTCCATGGTGTTTTAACGATAGTGAAGGTTGTTTGTTGTATTTAGTCTCACAAGAGAAGGGACCCTCGGTTGTTTTTCCAGTATATAAGGGGCTAACAATTTGAAAATTAAGAGGAATGCATTTTGTGAGACAGGTTTCATAAGAGAAGGGACCCTCGGTTGTTTTGCCATATATATATATATATATATCCCAGGCTAACAATTTGAAAATTAAGAGGGATGCATTTTGTGAGACAGGCTTCATAGGAGAAGGGACTCTCGCTTGTTTTGCCTTATATATGGGGCACACGATTTGATTTCAGAGAGATGCATTCTGTGAGGATGGTTCCATAGGAGAAGGGACCCTCGGTTGTTTTGCCGGTATATAAGGGGCTGACAATTTGAAAATTAAGAGGGATGCATTCTATGGAGCGTGTTATTATTATTATTGTTGTTGTTCTAATATGTGTAAGACCTTATTAAAGAAGACAGAGCCCCTTATGGGCTGCCGCTGTGCGGATGAATTGGTGGAGGAGAGTCCCAATCTGTAAAATGTAAGAAAGCTTATAAAAAATGTGTGACATCGACCCGCACGGTAGATTACAGCATGGTGTCTGGGAGCAGGTCTTTAGGACCAAGAAGCGTGCCTTAAAAGACCAAGGTTTGCTAGAAAGTGCTGGAGTGAGAGAGAGAGAGAGAGAGACAGTCAGAGAAAGTTAAGTATGTACACGTATTAAGAAAGTATCCGTAAGTGAAATGTTGGAAAGTACAGTAAGTGTTCAAGATGGTGTCAGGAGAGTGTCTATTGAAGGTTACATTGGCAGCTAGGTAGGGAGAGAAGTATGGGAAACAAGCAAAGTCGAGAGGAAAGTTACAAAGCATGTGATTTGTTGGCAGAGAGAAAGAAGAAAAGGTGTATAATACAAGATAGATAATAGATATTGATATATATGTGTATATATATATGTATATACTGTATGTGCAAATGGTTAACTAAGCTTGCTTTTAGGGGAGAAGGGTCTGTTTATGTGAAGCTGTAGAGTCTGTGTCTCGTTTTCAAGGTCAAGAGATAACGAAGCGAGAGAAAATGCAATAATGACCCTGGAAAATATCTTTGCTTGCTTAAAATGAATTGAAATGAATTTAATTAATTATACTGTCTTAGTAGGCAGGAAATATAGCAATTTCTAAGATATATTCTTACTTATACAGGGGTTGAAAATGAACATGTTGCAAGGTCCCAGCATATGTGTTATTTATGAGTTCAAATGCAGACAATAGTTAAACTAAAACAACTCAGTCAGTGAATGTTCAGAGAGATAACAGTTGGTTTTACAAAGGTGGGGGCTTTCAGACTTCACTCTAAGCTCAGGGTCACAGAAACTAAAATACTTCAGCGTTTAATACAGCATATAATAGTTTCAGTAAATAAGAAAGATAGAATGTCTCAGTCACTCAGCAATTTTTTTTTCACATAATTTGTCAAAGATAGCGCTCATTCACAATCTCATCTCAATAGAATCATGTACTTTATAACATTATAGCACTCACCTCGGTATTTTTCAGCTGATGTATGTATGTTTATCAGACTTTTTTTCTGTGTATCTGTATGTACTGGTACACCTTCAATAGGGGGTGACGGAGCAGACTTGAGCGCATGAATGGATGAAAGTTAATGCCCAGTGTTCAGGCTGTGATGAAATGTAAAATGTGTGATGCAGATATTGACTAGGGATGGAAGTCCCACCCATGCATAAGACTTTGCTTGGTTGTGATGTGGATGCTTAAGACTGTACAGATGAAATGAAGTTCTGAAAAAAGACGCACACAGCCAGTATCGGGGGGGTGGAGCTAGATGATGTAATAGTACGTAATGTTTCATCCCTCTTGTCCACAAGGGAGGGGGTGAGGATCTTGAGCAGCTAGTAAAAGTTGTTTTTTTTTTCTCTCTCTCAAATTTGATAAGACATTGCAAGCAGGATCAGATTAATAATGAATTTGCTTAAAGAATATCACATTTCAAATATTAATAGGTGTTTGTAGATTATTCTGCCCCGATGTAACTCATGTCTCTGTTATTGGTGCTAACATCTTACAGGTCTTATCTGCATCCATCAAATCTTTTTACAATGTTGTACTAACTTGAACCCGGCTACTATTCTTCCAATTTAGTACCCTGGTTCAAAGGGGGGGAGGAGAAGGCATAGGTGATCTAGGTATTGCAAATCATCCATTTTTAAATTTTTTGCAAGCCATTTTTAATTTTTTCTGCAGCAAGATTCTGATCTATTTGAAATAGAATATCAGCCTGATTGTCTAGCATTGATGCAACAAGAAAATTTAAGTTTTAAAACGTTACTGAAACCCCTTGTTAATAATGCATATTTTGAGTTGTTTTTTATAGATGGTACCCAGGGTGATTGACAACTCCACTCCGCTTATGCAGTGGTTACACAACAAGATGTCCTAAAAGCAGAATGCCTCCGCATGTCGCAGTACAAGAAGCGGAATTAAAAGCACTCACGGAGGCGTGTAGAGTGGCAGAAGGTAAGACGGCAAACATTTACACTGACTCCCGGTATGCATTTGGCATAGCTCATGATTACGGCCCAACATGGAAGGCCAGACAGTTTTTTACCTCAGCAGGACAGCCAATTAAGAATGATGCAACGGTGCAGATTCTCATGGAGGCTCTACTTCTACCTGACAAAGTGGAAAGCTCACACCAATTCCTACACCGGAGAAACAAGAGGCAACGCCATCACAGACCACACAGCAAAGGCAGCGGCCCTCAAGCTGTGGAAGAACAGAAGAAAAGAAGAATTTAACAATAACTTTGGACTTTGATATGAACTTGGACTTTGATAAAAACTTTGGACTTTGATATGCTAAAGACTTTACAGTTACAAGCCAGCAAGGAAGAAAAGGAAAAATGGACTAAAAAGGGACAGCATATGGTGAACAGTCAACAGCACTTGCCTACCACGGTCCCTGTGCCCCATGATGGCCCAGCTGATGCACGGAAAGACGCACCTCTCAAAGCAGTAATGATGTCGACACTTGAACAAGGACGGGTGGCTCCTGGGTTTTCTGTAGCTGCTGCATCATTTGTCCAATTTTGCATGATCTTTGCCGTAAAGCAACACGGTAGAAGTAAATTTGCCACATCACACTTGCCTAGACCACTCTACCCATTTCAGGGATTGCAAATTGGCTACATTCAGCTCCCACTTGTTGGGAAGCATGAATATGTGCTTGTTGTTGTTGATGTTTTTCAGGTTGAAGACCTACTCTGTTACCAAAGTAAATAAGCAGGTAACCGCACAGAAGCTCATGAATGAGGTAATCCGCAGATATGGGGCACCGGAAGTGATTGAGTCAAACAAAGGTACACACTTCACAGGTGAAATAATGCAACACATCATGTCTGCTTTGGGTATATTCCAGGCTTTTCACACACCCTACCGTCCGCGGAGCAGTGGGAAAGTAGATCCAAAAGGCAATGAAGAAAATGGGTAAATTTTGAATTGAGTGTCTTCCACTAGTTTTTCTTTTTCTCAGGAGGGTATATGCCACAGTAGCTGAGTTTGGGGAATGATTTTCTTGTTAATTTTGTCATAGGTCTCTCCAAGGAATTGTCAATAATGCATTCTGCAGTCTCTGCTTTTCTCCCAGGTCCTACAGATGAGTGTCACAATTTGAAATCAGGTGACAGGGTCTATGTGAAAAAGTTTGAGAGAGAGACCCGGTTTGAATGTCCCTACCAGATGTTGTTCACCACCCCAACTGCAGTCAAGCTCGAAGGAAAGCCCACTTGGATCCACACTTCGCACTGAAAAAAAACTAATGATCCTGCATATCCTTTACATGCTATAATGTGGTACAATTCCTCTAACACACACCTTTGACTACTGTACACTAGCCCCCTGTTTCAGAACAAATTAATACAATCAAATGTGCAATCAATAAGACTACACTGAGGGTGAGAATCCAACACCGCATCCTGCTAAGAGAGAAGTTGACGCTCCAGGTGGTAACTTTTATCCACATGTATACATAAATGCAATAGGAGTGCCAAGGGGGGTGCCAGATGAATTTAATTCTAGAGATCAGGTTAAAGCAGGTTTTGAGTCCTTATTTGCTATTGTCACTGTCAATAATAATGTAGATTGGATGAATTATATCTATTACAATCAGCAGAGGTTTGTAAACTACACCAGGCATACTTTACAAGGGTTAGCTGACCAGTTAGTGCCCACTGCATCCATGGCGTTCCAAAATAGAGTGGCCCTGGATATGATTTTAGCAGAAAGAGGTTGGGTATATAACTTCCTGTATGTGTATTATCCCTTTGACCAAAAAGAGTATGAGTAAGGGACTGGACAATATGACACCAACATTTCCCTTGTTTGAAAAAGATGAAGAGCCAGTTCCGATAATGCCAGCCACGTACGTTACCAGAAGAATGGAGAAATGTACTAGTGCTGCGCCTACCCCGATCTCCTAAGATGAACTGTCAGTGGACTTCCCATTTGCCTAGGGATAGTGCAGAAGACCTTAGGTTCCGGCGAGGGCACACCCTGTGGGGTGTTAACTCGTACAGATAGAGGGTATGGATGCCCGGAAATAAGCCCAGGGAATCCATGGCCTCCTTCTGAGGTGAGGTAGGGATCCCCCTCCTAGGAGTAGGGACTTACGGGCAGTGGAGAAACCCTGACGCAAGGGAGAGACGACCGAGGAAGAGTGCAAGGTCTGATGCTTGATCTCCATATAAGTTTTTAGGGGGGTTTGTGAGGGTATATGTATATATTGCCATATGTTCTTTATGCTTTTATACCTGTATGCAAGTTCTATTCAAAGTTAAAATGAGAAAAACTTATATGTCGCCTTACATCAGATATTCCAAAGGCCTTGCCAGGCGAAAACAAAATGTACAGCAAAGAAGAACCAGACGAAGGCCGCGTGTACTTGGCCGTTTTCCCAGAAGTGCCATATCAAGATGTTCAACTATGCATCTGAACTTTCACTGTCTCAGGCCGGAAATCCGGACTTCCCATATATGGTTATGCTGGGAATTTTAGCCAATGAGCCCATCACTCATTTCTAGTGATGAGACCAAAGGGTATAAGATCTCATGTAATCTGTAATAAAGCGCGCAGCACAGTCATGTCCCCGTGTAAGGAATTATACCAGACCTCCGTGTGGTGTTTTCTTCTTTCCGCCGGCAGCGGGGCAAGTGGGGTGGGCCTGATTGGTACTGTACTTAGAATTACCCTGACAATGGTAGCCGGGGTCCTCTTGAAAGGGCCCAGGGCTGCCTTAGCAGGCTAACTATTAAGCCGTTCCCGTTGGTTGACTTGATAGACTTGCTGTCAGATCACAGTATGATGTAATCCTATGACATTACATCATACTGCAGGAGCGATCAAAGCAACGCTAGTTGTGTTTCACTGGGGGGCGGGGGGGGGGGGGGGTAATAAATAAATAAAAATCAGATAAATAAAGTTTTACTAAGTGTAAAAAAAAAGTAATAAAAATTTAAATCACCCCCCTTTTGCCTTCTATAATAAAAAGATCTGAATCACAAAAGAAAAATACATATTTGGTATTGCCACATACATAAAATTCTGATCTGATCAAAGTAGTGCATTATTTAACCCCTTAGTGACCAGCCCATTGCCTTTTTATGTCCTGCCCAACTGGGCTTTATTCTCTGAGGCCGTAAAAACATGTGTCCTGCAGAGAAAAAAAGCCACGTGGGCTCTGGACGTGACAGCTCGATGCTGTCGGTGCCCGCAGGTAGCCGACAGCATAGGGCTGTCATCCTGGGCTGTGGGCATTCCCCCCCCCCCCCCCCACAATAAAGTGAAAAAAAGTTTTAAAAAAGTTAAAGATTCAGCTGCCCTGATGGATCCGATCCATCAGGGCAGCTGATATTACTCCTCCCGGACCCGCCGCCGCTCTTCTGCGCAGACGGATGACGTCACACGCATGCGCAGAAGCCCGGGAGCCCCCGGCAAATTCAAAATCTCCTGGCTCCCAGCTCCTGAAGGTAGCCGGGAACCAGAAGATGTTACCGGGGACCGCGTGGATAGCGGCAATCGCGAAAAAGTTTGAAAAAGTAAAAAAAAGCTCCGGGACCCGAAGTCCCCGTCTGCGCATGTGTTTCCGATGATTGACAGAGGGGCACAGAGGGGCTCGAGCCCCGGGAAATTCAAAATCCGTCTGCTCCTGGCTGCCATGTGTAGCCAGAAGCAGAGGGATGTCACTGCAGAGATGATCACTGTTATCCAATGGATAATTTAAAGTTAAAAAAAAAGTGTAAAAAAGTTAAAAAAAAAAAAGTAAAAAAAAGTTTTAAAAAGTTTAAAAAGCTTGCATCTTAGCTTCCCTCACGGATCATATCCGTGAGGGAGGATGAAAGTACATACATAAGGCCCCGGGATTTATTACCGTGGACCTTACCCCAGCTTCTGCGCACACGCCCGCCGCCAAAATGGCGGACGCATGCGCAAAAGCTGTGAATTGCCAGGATAATTTAAATTCTCCCTGCTCCAATGGATAATGGCGGTCACGTAAAAGTTTAAAAAAAAATTGAAGTTTCATCTCCCCTCACCGATGCGCTCGGTGAGAGGAGATGAAACTTTTTACCGGAGGCCTCTGTATTTGAACCCCGGGGCGATCCTCCTTAAAGAACCTTGCTGGATTCTGCACATGCGACCGCCGTCAAAATGCCGGACACATGCGCAGGAGTCGGGGAGCCCAGGAAATTTAAGATCTCCTTGCTCTCAGCGACCAACAGTCGCCGAGAGCCTGGAGCAGTGACAGGTGGCCTCGTTGAGCGGTCCCCGGTCATGTAATAAAAAAGTAGCGATCTAACATAGGTCGGTCTCATATGACCGGATAGGAATTAGATTCCGCATGCTTCTGATCCGCGGTAATACGCAGATCAATCGCATTGGATTACACAATTCCGCTCACATTAGCCGGTTGGAATTACGTAATCCACTTGCAGAAAAGAGAACGCGGCAGGTTCTATTTTACTGCGGATATCCGCAACGTAGAGCCCATTGTGCTCCGTGGTCGTGGATATACCCGCTGCCCATACGCAACTACATTGTGTACGGGCTGCGGGTACCCGCGTCATCGCTAAGCGATAGTGCGGGAAATACAAACAAAAAAAAGGTGTACGGCGCATGACCGCCTGTGTGAGTAGGCAGTTATGCGTAGTACATTACGCGGCCGTACGCAGGGTCACAGCTGGGCTCACAGCTGGGATCCGCTGCGGGCCTCCACAAGCAGATTCCGCCTACGGCTGCGTGAGCCCAGCGTTATTCAGACCGCTACCTGTAATACGTATTTTACAAGAAGCCCCGGGACTGCTTGCCTTTCTGCAGTTCCAGGAGCAGCTTGTTGAGCGTCTTCTGTGCGAGACCGCCACACCTCCGCAAGCTTACGAAGACTCACGGAATGCCACTTTTTACACCCCATACCCACCACTGAGGTCAAGAAATGATCCCCAAAAAGCATGAGAGGAGGGAAGATACACGGTTTTATTGCCCCATGTGCCCATTCCAACCAGCCTCCGTAATTACCCCTGTCTTCGTAAATACCACACAGTTCACATTATTACTTTTATCTAAGATTTGGGGAACGCCGAAAAGGGCACAGAGGAGGGGGATATTTTTAGGGAGTCAATTTTTATTCCGTACAAGTGCGCGATGAGGCCTGAAATTTATTCAGTTGTGCCCTGCAATCCAACGGGTGTTCCCTCCATTATAGGCCTTGCCATGGGCCCTGTAAGTAGATTAGGGCCACAATGGGTATGTTTCTGAACTCAGGACAAACGGGGGTATGCATTTTGGGGTGAATGTCTTCATTCCTATGTACGCTGTACAAAAAAAACCTGTTTTTAAATTGAAAAAATTGCCAAAAAAAATTGAAAATCGTAATTTTTTCCTTCTGCTTTTCTTAGATTCATTCAAATACAAAATGAGCAGTACACCCCTAGAGGAATTTCTTAAGCGATCTAGTTTTCAAAATGGGGTCATTTGAGGGGGTTCTTTATCGTTTTGGCCGCTCAATGGCTCTATAAGTGGGCGATGGGGCCTGGAATTTATTCAGTTTTGCCCTGAAATCCAATGGGTGTTCCTACCATTATAGGCCTGGCCATGTGACCTGTAAGTACATTAGGGCCACAATGGGTATGTTTCTGAACACGGGACAAACAGGGGTATCTATTTTGGTGTGAAAATCTTCATTTATATGTGTGCTGTACAAAAAAAACAGTTTTTTAAATTGATGCAATTGCCCAAAAAATGAAAATCCTAATTTTTTCCTACTGCTTTGCTTAGATCTATTCAAAAATTGTAGGGTCAAATTCACAGTACACCCCTAGATGAACACGTCAAGGGGTCTAGTTTTTTAAATGAGGTCATTTTTGGGGGTTCTCTATAGTTTTGACCGCTCAAGAACTCTACCAGTGTGGTATAGGGCATAAAAGGCCTTCAAGCAAAATTTATGTTCTGAAAGACACCGACTGCTCCTTTCATTTTGGCCCTGTTGTGCATCCAGACATAAGATTAGGGCCACAATGGGTATATTTCTGAAAACAGCACAAACAGGGGTATCCATTTTGGGGTGCAAGTTTTCATTAATATGTGTGCTGTACAAAAGAAAATGGTTTTTAAAGTGACAGAATTGCCAAAAAAATGAAAATCCCATTTTTTTTCCTTTTGCTTTGCTTGAATTCATTCAAAAACTCTGGCGTCAAAATAGCTAATACACCCCTAGATAAATTTGTTAAGGAGTCTAGTTTTCAAAATAGGGTCATTTGTGTGCGTTCTCTATTGTTTTGGGCGCTCAAGAACTCTACATGTGTGCTATGGGGTCTAAAAGGACTTCAAGCAAAATTTCTGTTCTGAAAGACACTGACTACTCCTTTCATTTTGGGCCCTGTTGTGCACTCAGATATAAGATTAGGGCCACAATGGATATAATTTTGAACAGAGGACAAACAGGAGGGATCCATTTTGGGGTGTAAATCCTCATTTTCATGTAAACTATAGAAAAAAAATGTCTTTAAAATGACATATTTGCAAAAATATGAAATGTTACTTTTTCTCCTCTAAATTGAATGAATTCCTGAAAAAAACCTGTGGGATCAAAATACTCATGACACCCCTCAGTGAATACACTAAGGGGTGTAGTTTTTAAAATGGGGTCATTTGGGGGGGTATCTATTATTCTGACACTTATGAGCCTTTGCAAACTTGACTTGGTGCAGGAAAATAAAGTGTTCCTCAAAATACTGAAAAGTAATGTTAAATTTGTACGTCTCCTAAATGGTTAAAAAAACATAAAAGTTGGGGCGTGGCTTGGAGAGGCACCAGGACGGCTGCTACAGCTTAGGCTCTGTCCGACACAGGCTCTCAGCAACTACTAAAGCAACAGCTGAAAGACGGGAAAACACCCCTATCAGCTGGGGGAACGTACCTGGAGCACAGCGATGTCGAGGAGATGGATCTCCAAGGCAAAACCATCCAGGCTGGAGGAGTTTTTTGTAGCGTGCGGCTCCCTCTCTGAAATGGCCGCGGAGGACACGCCCACCGGCGGCTCCCCGTCCGATGAGCTGAAAGAAACTGCAGACTTCATACATGGAGGTGAGCGGAGAGACACTGATGAAGCAGTGGGAGAGATAGCAGAATGCCTGCAGACAGGGAGGGAGATGGCAGCAGTAAAAGAGGCAATGGCTGGGGACACTACATTAAAATACATCAAGCACAAGATGGCACCGGACACACTGTCTGAAAGTGTTTCCACACCCACAGGGAACCATGAAAAACAGTGTCAGAAAATGTCTGTAGATGCTGAACCAGACAACTATACTGGGTGGGGGCAGGAGCCGGTGAAGGAGAACGAGGGAAGCCTAGCAAATAGAGATGAGTGAGCACCAAAATGCTCGGGTGCTCGAAACTCGAATCGAACTTTTCGCAATGCTCGAGGGTTCGTTTCGAGTAACGAACCCCATTGAAGTCAATGGGCGACCCGAGCATTTTTGTATATCGCCGATGCTCGCTAAGGTTTTCATTTGTGAAAATCTGCAAAACCCAAGAAAGTGATGGGAACGACACAGAAACAGATAGGGCAGGCGAGGGGCAACATGCTGGGCTGCATTTCAGGTTCCCAGGTCCCACTATTCAGCCACAATAGCGGCAAGAGTGGGCCCACCCTCCTACCAATTTTTACTTCGGACAAACCCTCATTAGCAAGGCACACCTTAGCTAAGCACCACACTACCTCCAGCAAAGCACAAGCATTGCCTGCGGGACACACCCCTGCCTCTCCTCTTGGGTTACATGCTGCCCACCCCCCCCCCCCCCCGCGCGCGCGCACGAACAAATGTCTACAGCGCACACCAAAGTGTCCCTGCGCAGCCTTCAGCTGCCCTCATGCCACACGCTGGCCTCACGTCCACACCACCCTCATGTCTATTTATAAGTGTGTCTGCCATGAGGAGGAACCGCAGGAACACACTGCAGAGGGTTGGCAGGGCCAGGCAGTGACCCTCTTTAAAAAGGGGCGATAGCCCACAATGCTGTACAGAAGCAATGAGAACTCCAATCCTGTTCCACCTCCATCAGGAGCTGCAAACGTGGGCATAGCAATGGGGAATCCATGTGCCACACAGTATTCATTCTGTCAAGGTGTCGCATAGCTCAATCCACACTGCAAGGGGAAAGCCGTCAGCGCTCTGCCCTCTACCTAAGTCAGTCAGTGTCTTTGTGCCAGACAGGTCAAACACCACGATGGGAACTAAGTTTGCACCAACAGCATAGGGGGGTCCTAGGCCTCCACTAAATTCACCCAATGTGCCGTCAGGGAAATATAGTGGCCCTGCCCGCCTGTGCTTGTCCACGTGTCCGTTGTTAAGTGGACCTTGGCAGTAACCGCGTTGGTGAGGGCGCGTGCAATGTTGCGGGAGACGTGGTCGTGCAGGGCTGGGACGGCACATCGGGAAAAGTAGTGGCGACTGGGAACCGAGTAGCGCGGGGCTGCCACCACCATCATGTTTTTGAAAGCCTCCATTTCCACAAGCCTATACGGCAGCATCTCCAGACTGATCAATTTGGCTATGTGCACGTTTAACGCTTGAGCGTGCGGGTGCGTGGCGGCGTACTTGCGCTTGCGCTCAAACAGTTGCACTAGCGACGGCTGGACGCTGCGCTGAGAGACATTGCTGGATGGGGCCGAGAACAGCGGAGGTGAGGGTGTGGGTGCAGGCCGGGAGACGGTCGTGCCTGTGTCCTGAGAGGGGGGTTGGATCTCAGTGGCAGGTTGGGGCACAGGGGGAGAGGCAGTGGTGCAAACCGGAGGCGGTGAACGGCCTTCGTCCCACCTTGTGGGGTGCTTGGCCATCATATGCCTGCGCATGCTGGTGGTGGTGAGGCTGGTGGTGGTGGCTCCCCGGCTGATCTTGGCGCGACAAACCTTGCACACCACAGTTCGTCGGTCGTCTGCACTCTCAGTGAAAAACTGCCACACCTTTGAGCACCTTGGCCTCTGCAGGGTGGCATGGCGCGAGGGGGCGCTTTGGGAAACAGTTGGTGGATTATTCGGTCTGGCCCTGCCTATACCCCTGGCCACTGCACTGCCTCTTCCAACCTGCCCTGCTGCTGCACTTGCCTCCCTCTCTGAAGACCTGTCCTCAGTAGGCTTAGCAAACCAGGTGGGGTCAGTCACCTCATCGTCCAGCTGCTCTTCCTCAGAATCCTCTGTGCGCTCCTCCCTCGGACTTACTGCAATTACTACTACCTGAGTGATAGACAACTGTGTCTCATCGTCATTGTCGTCCTCACCCACTGAAAGCTCTTGAGACAGTTGCCGGAAGTCCCCAGCCTCATCCCCCGGACCCCGGGAACTTTCCAAAGGTTGGGCATTGGTCACGACAAACTCCTCCAGTGGGAGAGGAACCATTGCTGCCCATTCTGGGCAGGGGCCCGAGAACAGTTCCTGGGAGTCTGCCTGCTCCTCAGAATGTGTCATTGTAATGGAGTGAGGAAGCTGGGAGGAAGGAGGAGCAGCAGCCAGAGGATTCAGAGTTGCAGCAGTGGACGGAGTAGAAGTCTGGGTGGTCGATAGATTGCTGGATGCACTTTGTGTCATCCACGACAGGACCTGCTCACACTGCTCATTTTCTAATAAAGGTCTACCGAGTGGACCCATTAATTGTGAGATGAATCTGGGGAACCCTTAAACTTTCCTCTCTCCTAATCCCGCAGCAGTCGGCTGCGATACACCTGGATCAGGAGCTCGGCCTGTGCCCACACCCTGACTTGGGCCTCCGCGTCCTCGCCCATGTCCACGTCCTCTAGGCCTACCCCTACCCCTCAGCATGCTGTATTACCAGTAGTGCAGAAACAGAACGCTGTAATTAAATGTGCCGCTTATTGGCCTGTGGTTGGAGGCTGACTTCGCTTACGGAACGCACAGCAGAGCCAGGAAACAATTTTGCGCACGCCTATAGTGAGACGTAGGTGAGTATCACTCAGCTAGTGGAATTCACAGCGCAGAAGCAGTCAAGTCGCCAAAGGGCAGTGGTAGGCCTTAAGTATTTGGCTTTCCTTTTTTTAAATGGTGAGCTGAAACAGCAGACAGATACTGTATGCAGCGTATATTATGTTTACTGTTTCCCTCTGGCGCTATGACGGCGGTGATGTAACGGAGACAGCAGAGCCAGGAAATGATTTTGCGCAAGCCTGCTGTAACGCTTAGCTGCGTATTAATTAGGACTACTACCCCCAGCAGACACGCAGTACACTGAAAACGGTCACAGGCAGCCCAAATATAGTATTTTCCCCCAATTTTTTTGAAAAAGCCCACTGCCTATATAGACAGTATATCTCTTTCACCTTTCCCACTGTCCCTGCCTCACCAGTATTGCCCCTATACTCTGTACAATGACTGCAGACTGAGGACGCAATGGTCTGCACGCCCAATATACAAAAAAAAATTGTGCAACACTGCTCACAGCAGCCTCAACAGTACTGCACACGGTCAGATGTGGCCCTAAGAAGTACCGTTGGGGTTCTTGAAGCCTAAAATAACACCTAACGCTCTCCCTATAGCAGCTCCGGCATCAGCAGCACTTTCCCTGATCTCTGTCAGAACGCATCTGTGGCGAGCCGCGGGCAGGGCAGATTTAAATACTCGGGTGACACCTGATCTCCCCAGCCACTCACAGCAGGGGGGTGGTATAGGGCTTGAACGTCGCAGGGGGAAGTTGTAATGCCTTCCATGTCTTTCTATTGGCCAGAAAAGCGCGCTAATGTCTCAGAGATGAAAGTGAAAGTAACTCGAACATCGCGTGGTGCTCGCCTCTAGTAACGAGCATCTCGAACATGCTAATACTTGAACGAGTATCAAGCTCGGACGAGTACGCTCGCTCATCTCTAGTCAACATACACTAATACCTAATTCATTGTGGCATAGATTCCACTAGGGGATGAAATCATTCTGTAGGAATCTTCTTATATTTGCTGCAATTAGATGGAGGTGTTGATATGTTATGACCAGCTGACAGGAAAGGGTCATCTATTCATTTTGCTGGTGCCACATTCTAACCCTTCCATCGGCAGGGTGTTCCAGGAATCTGGGTTCATCTGACCAGGTGATATTTTTCCACTTCTCAGTGAAATACGTTTTGCACTCTTTTGCCCCTTGGAGCTTTGCCTTTTTGTTTCTTTTAGACACAATGGCGCTGGTTATCTGCTGTTATAGTCATTTCCCACTGCTTTTGAATGTCCAGTGCCAATTTGTTGGAATGATTCCTCACTTCCTCCTCTCACCGCTTTTCAGTGTCAGGTTGTTTCCACATACAGGATCACCTTTCGCTGGATGTTTTTATCAATAATGCCAAGCTTTGCATATTCTTCACATTGTTACACAAGAAAACCCCACACGGTTGGTAGTGAAATCCTGACTTTGGCTAGTCAAGCATCGATGACCAGGCCTTGGTGAAAGTCATTCAGATTGCTGGACTCAGGGGTCACAGCTTTATTTTCCATAGAGACATGCTCCAATTGTTAGAGGGTCAGGGGCTCTAATAAATTGGCAACTCTGTGTAAATATATGGGGAAATTGCTATACATACATTTCACTAAGATGCAATGTTGAACATGTTGTTGAGAACCAGAAGAGGTTGATTCTTCCTGTTTGCAGCAGGTGATGAGAATAACAACTACTTTCCTACTGACCGGATATTGAGGGTGATAACAGTAATGTGGTCAGAATGAGAACACTTCAGCTTCATGTGGTTTTAATGATGTATTAGACCAGCTTAGTTTCCTGATACTTGGCTCACAGATGGGCAAGAAGCTAGAAACAAAGGTTATTGTTTCATACAAAGATGTTGCAAAGCAACAACTCACAGCATTTCTGGGCATACTGAGAGCTGTAGTACTGCAATAGTTGGAAAGCCAAAAGTTGGACTGACTGCTGACATAAAAGAAGCCAACTAAGTTTGGCTGACCATGACATGACATGACGGAGTGACATGACTTTAAGGGTTTTCCCATTAAAGACATTTATCTCAAATCCACTGGATAAGTGATAAAGGTCTGATCTCTGGGGATCTAACTGCTAGGACCATTGGGAATGCCAGCAATCCCAAGCCTGGTGCACACAAATGGCCCATGTGAATGGAATGGCAGTAGTGATGAGCAAGCACACTTGCTAAGGGCAACTACTTGAGCAAGCATTGCCCTTAGCGAGTACCTCCCCGCTCGAGAGAAAAGGTTCGGCTGCCGGCGCGGGTGACAGGTGAGTTGCGGCAGTGAGCAGAGGCAGCTCCCTGCCCGCCGCCGGCAGCCAAACCTTTTCGCTCAAGCGGGCAGGTACTCTCTAAGGGCAATGCTCGCTCGAGCAATTGCCCTTAGAGAGTATGCTCGCTCATCACTAAATGGCAGTACATGTGCTTAACCGCCATTCCATCCACTTTTATGGAATGGAATGAGCGTGCTGAGTGCATTGATCACAGATGTGAATGAAGCAGTAGGGAATTGAGTGTGCTGGTTTTGGGATCAATAGAGGACCTTTTAAGTGAAAATAGGAGCAAATTTTCTATTGCTGGACTTAGTACAACTTATCCTAGGATAACACAGGCTAAATACATGAAGAGTTGCATGCATCTTAAGATAGAGTATATTTCTGGTATAATTTACGCAAGTTTCTGGCATGAGTTTTACATAAATACCCCCTACTGAAGAGCTCCACCCAATTTTTGAAAAAGTGGCCGGCCAGCACATGAGAAAGAAAATTCACAATTTTCTGCATAAATACCTGCTTGTACAAAAATGTTCAACTTTTTTACACCACAAGCTGGTGTAAAAAGTTTTGTAAATGTGACACATAGACTCTAGAATAAATATAAACCAAGACCAGACTCCTTAAACTAACACAGATCCCAGACCAAACCTACAAAGTAATATAGACCCCAGAGACCCTAAATAAACACAGACCCCAGACCAGCTAAACTATCACAGATGCCAGACCTGTTAGCTAATACAGACCCCCAAACTAATATAGACTCCAGACCCCATAGATGAAAACAGACCTCACGCCAGGCTCCCTAAAGTAATACATACCTCAGATCAGGCCCTACGACAGTGTACCAGAATTAACTTTTTTCATCTACTCATAGGATCGGTGATAAAAGTCTGATATGGGGGGTGGGCTCGCCATTGAAATGCCAACCTATCCTGAGAACAGCAGTCCCGGGTTCCCCTCTTCTCGTTACTACAGGATCGCTTATCACACCCGCAGTGGTAGGAGAATGAATGGAGCGGTGGCAGAGGATGCACGCCCACCACTCCATTCATTTCAATGTGGTTGACAGAAAGAGCCAAGCACTTGTACTTGACACTTTCTTGCACTCTCATTGAAAATGAATGAGTGGCACATGCCCAGCCACTGCTCCATTCAATCTCCTCCTCACTGTGAGTGCAGTCAGACCACAATGAGGAGAAGTTGGGGACATGGGACCACTATTCTTGGGATCTTATGCACTTGGAGCGCCGTTTTGTTTTTTTTTCCAAAATTTGTTTTTCCTGCAAAGATTTGAAATTTTTCTATTTCTAGTTCTTACAGCAGGAGCCTGGCTGCAGTAGTCAGCTAAGTCACCACCTTGCCGATATACGGCGTCTCTCTCTGCAGGGGGAGGAGGCTGGAAGAGCCGGGAGCAGTGCTTTGAGCTCCTGCCCCCTCTCTGCCTCCTCTCCACCCCCCTGCACTATTTTCAACAAGGACAGGTGAGATGGGGCGGAGCCAATTCCCAGAACTTAGCCCCGCCCCATCCCACCTCCTCTCATTGCAAATAGTGCAGTGGGGCGGAGAGGAGGCAGAAAGGGGGCGGGAGCTCAGAGCACTGCTCCCAGCTCTTCCAGCCTCCTCTCCCTGGAGAGAGAGATGCCGTATATCGGCCAGCGTGAATACCCAGACGATATATGGTCATCTGAATGTGCCCTTAAAAAGATGTATGTGCAAGTTTAAAGCCCATTACTTAGGTCAGTAAGAAGGAGTGTTGTGGTCACTAAAGAATTAAACTTTCCACCTATTTAGTTAAATTAAACTACTGAATCCACATTCTAAGCAGATGTACCTCCTCCCATCCTATTTAGTTGTGATTTAATAAATAATTCATCATACTCAGTATCAGCACTTCCACGTCCATCCCAGTACTGCCTACTTTTCTGGTCTGTTTTCATTTTTCTTTTCAAGGTAGTTGTCTGAGGGTTTGGTTTTTGTGAGAGGAATTGTATTTTTTAATAGTACTATTTTAATTGAAAATTAAAAAAAAATGCCTAAGTGGAGTGAAATGAGAAAAACACAGTTGTGTTGGTGTTGAGGGGGCTTGTATTTTACAGCATACGCACTCCGGCAAATATAACCAGATAACTGTATTCTGTTGGTCAGTAGGATTGTGGCAATAAGAAAATCTATGTAGTTTTTGCTTTACTACTTTTCAAAAAATCTAATAAAAAATAACTTTTATTTTTCGGTCAATGCAGCTGTATGGGGGCTTACTTTTTGCAAGATGACTTGTGGTTTCTATTGCACCATAACATTTTTCTTTGGAGTGAGGGTGACCAGAAAAGTGCAATCCTAGTGTATATTTTTAATATGGTGTTCACTGCGTGGGATAAACAATGTGCTATTTTAATAAATCATACTTTTATGGATGTGGTGATACAAAATTTGCATATTTTTAATTTTTGATGCTAAGTATAGGAAAAGTCCAAGATTTCACTTTCCTTGGATTCAAGATCGATTGCAGTGGCGAAGCGGGGTCTGGAATCAAGCGAAGCATCAGCCTTGGCCATAGTGCAATGCTCAGCACAGTCAGTGGGTCAAGAAGAAGAGGACACCAAAGAACACGCTGGCTAGACACAATCAAGGTTGACACGAACATGACTGTGGAAAATCTGAAGGAAGCGGCCAATGACAGGGAAGCATGGCGTATGCTGATCCACAAGGTGACCGGAAGTCAGCAATTACTGTATGGATAAATCATAATCATGGGAAAAGGGGAATATTTCAACTTTTAAAATATTATATTTAAAAAAATTAAAAAAAATTATTTTACTCATCATTATTAATTTTTTGTACCCAAAAGGAATATGAACTTGCGGTTGTTTGATCATTTATAGAATATACTGCTATACTTGCTATATATGCGGCCAGGAGCAGGCTCGGCTTTATTCTGGTATAGTTCTGCTATCAGGTTTGTGTGTCTTGTTACTTTTATACTCCACTCAACTTCCACAGCTGCTAATTTTACTTGTGGAGCACATTAATATGACCACCCCCTACTTTCGATGTTGTCAGTGCATAGGCCATGAAGGAAGTGGCATGTTGTGGGATGCCTTGGTAGGTATATAAGATTTGAGGTAGGCTGCCTGTTCACATATCACTGATTGCTGTCATGGGTAAATGGAACGATTTGTCAAAGTTGCAAAAAAATAATGATTGTTGGCAATTTGTGAAGTTCTGTTGTGGTGAAAGTGAATGGACAAACAGCAACAATGGGAAGAACTGACATGGAAACTGTGGACCGCCACGTGTAAGTGATATGAGATGTGAACCTCAGCTACGAAGGTGCACAAGGACCATCTGAAATAAATCTTGGTATTTGTATAGCGCCAACTTATTACGCAGCGCTTTCAGGTAATTATTACTTAATTACCCCCCACCAAGCTGGGTTCTCATTTTAACGACCTCGGAAGGATGAGTCAACCTTGAGCCGGCTACCTGATGCATGTGGGGATCGAACTTGCAATCTTCAGGTTGTAGGCGAGAGCTTACACTCTGCGCCACACAAGGCTCGATAATATGCTATGTTGTGGTAATTAGCGTGTGTGTGCAATTTGCCTGAAGCAACAGCTCAGTGCCGATGGTATTTGTATAGCGCCAACTTATTACGCAGCGCTTTCAGGTAATTATTACCCCCCACCAAGCTGGGTTCTCATTTTACCGACCTCGGAAGAATGAGTCAACCTTGAGCCAGCTACCTGACGCATGTGGGGATCGAACTTGCAATCTTCAGGTTGTAGGCGAGAGCTTACACTCTGCGCCACACGAGGCTCAATAATATGCTATGTTGTGGTAATTGTGGCAATTAGCGTGTGTGTGTGATTTGCCTAAAGCAACAGCTCAGCGCCGATGGAGCTCTGAAGCAGACAGATGGTCACTGCACCTATGCTAACAAAGGTGAATTGGTAGAAAAGGCTTCAATTTGCATGGCAGTATTGAAATTGGACCATCACTGATTGCCAAAGAGTGGCCTTCCTTGATGAGTCACGTTTCATTGAATCTGCTTCATTGGCATGACAGATGAGAAACATCAGAGAGCAAATACCCTGCAACCATTGCTGGAAGAACACAAGCTGGTGGTGGCATTCTCTGGGTCCACTCATCCTTGTGGAAGGCACTCTGATCGGATCTGGTTATGAATCCATTCTTGCAGATCACATAAACCTATAAATGCTGTTTGTCTTTCCTGGGACAGATTGGATCTTCCAACAGAAGAGTGCAAGATGTCACATGGCTAGAAATGTCTGGCAGTGGTTGGAAGAGCATGACCAAGACTTCCAAGTATTGCCCTGGCCCCTAATTCCCCAGACTTGAACACAATTGAGCATCTGTGAGACCACCTTGATCGTCATGTTCCCTCTACAGTTCATTCCCCCATGAATGCCTCCTGCAAATGTAGGATGTACTGCAGTTAGCATGGCTCCAGGTACCTGAGACAACCTACTAGTATCTTATTGAGTCACTTCAAGCCTGTCTAGCTGCTGTCCACGCGGCACATGGTGATTACTCTGGATATTAGCTGGTGGCCGGAATAATGTAACTTGATTCTGTATAGAGTGGTTTGTATACTTGAATGGATGTTTTTTTTTTTTTCTAATGAATCATTACTCATGGTTTTGATAGATTTCATGAAATCATTGCATTGTCATCATGGACCTGATGAGTCTGGATAATCTTTTTGACCCCATGGCATCATCCAATGTCTTACGCTTTTTACCTTTCAAATTCCTGCTTGTCTATTTGTCTGCAATTGGCTAGGTGAAGGCATCTGCTCATCAGGCCAATGACTCCTGACTTTATTCCTGCTTTCATCTCCGACTTCAGAAGGTTCCTACACTGATCTGCCTTATGAATGGCTGCAGCTGCTTTATGCTTCTTGCAGTGCTGTGCCTAATAGCACAACCTGTCCAGGTAAGTGCACATCTCTCTGTTTCTACGTACCATCTATATGTTCACCAGGGATCTCCTGCACTATGGAGCCCCTCTTTTTTCTTTCTTATACATGGGCAGTGTTAGCTACCTGTGAACCAGGGCACAATCCAGCAGCTTGCTAAGGAGGCACTGGTGGATTTAGGCCCAATGTCCATGGGCGGGGTTGACTTGTGGAATCTGCGAGGGGCACCTGCATAGACAATCAGCAAATTAATCCACCCATAAAGAAACATGGGCATCCGCAAATGAAATAAAGCATGCAGATTTGATTTGCTGACCTTTTAGTCCAGATAAAAAAATCGCAGCATACTCCATTTCAGTGCGGATTCCGCATGGACGGCTTCCATTGAAGTCAATGGAAGCAGTCCAATCCACAGCTTTCTTCCATGCTATAAGTTTTGTGGAGCTCCATGAATTATTCTCCTCCTGACTCTGTCTTCTCCTTTTTAGCACTTTTAAACAACAAAGGGGAGGAGACTGATTCATGTACAGTAGCTCTAGATGCTGTTACGTGAAAGGAGTGAGTAAATAAAACAAGTAATCCTAAACTCTGCACTGAGGAGGGATTTTTGGTGCACTTTTACCTTATAAGAGCACCAAAGGGGCACTATTGTATTGTAAAGGCAAAAATTGGACAATATTAACTTACAGGGGCACAAAGGAGACACTATTACATTATGGTGGCACAAGGTGGCACTATTACCTTTTGCACACAAAGCAGGTTGTAGTATCTTTTGGGACACTAGTACTTTATGGGGATACAAAGGTGGTGCTATAATATTTTGAGTGGTTTATAGACAGACAACCTATCAGTGCAGTATATATAACATATATCATTTTTTTCTTACAATGGGGAATAGGGGGGTCATAAAAAAATTCCATACAGAGTAACATCTAACTGAAGGCCACCACTGGTGTGGGGAATATTTTCATGCACACATTGGGCGCTCTGAAACCTGTGACTGGATGTCATAATGAATTTCTGTAATTCTGATGGCCAAAGGAGTTTCAACACACTACTAGATGGGATCCTTAATAATGTGACCATTTAGTGTACTTTGATCATTATTGAGGTGATTGCTTCATTGGATTTCTTTTAATGGTTCCTTTGACATCCTTATTTCTGACACTGTAGATGATGGGGTTTAGCATCGGTGTCACAGCAGAGTAGAGGACGGAGATAGACTTGTCTATGTCTGGAGAAGAATGTGAACGTGGACGTAAATATAGAATCATAATGGTCCCATAGTAGAGAGTCACCACAATCATATGGGAGGCACATGTGGAAAGAGCTTTATGCCTTCCATCCGAAGAGCTAATCTTCAGTACGGTGGACACAATATGGATATATGAAATCAGAATGAAGAAAAAAGATAAACTGACTATAATTCCAGCTGTAATGTACATTGATACCTCGTGTAGCCAAGTATCACTGCAGGATATTTGGAAGAATGGAGGCATCTCACAAAAGAAGTGATTGACATGGTGGGAACGGCAGAAGGACATCTGGAAGGTGTAGATCACTTGTATTGTGGAGTTGGTGAAGCTTGCTGTCCATGATGCAGCGGCCATACAGATACACGTCTTCTTGCTCATGATGGTGTTGTAGTGCAGCGGTTTACAGATGGCAACAAATCTATCATAAGCCATGGCGGCAAGTATGAGACACTCTGTAGCCCCAAAGGCCAAATGGCAGTACATCTGGACAGCGCAATCTGGTAGAGAGATGCTCCTGTCCTTGGATAATGTGTTCTGCAGGATTTTAGGGACCACGGTGGTAGAGAAGCAAATGTCAATAATGGAAAGATTAGTAAGGAAGAAGTACATGGGAGTCTTGAGCTTTGGATTAATCTTCACTGCGATCATCAGTAAAAGGTTTGCTAACAATGTGATAAAATACATCCCCAAGAATGCAATAAAGCCAAAAACCTTCAAGTAAGGATCAGAGGACAAACCAAGGAGAATAAATCTGCCTGAAGAGGATTGGTTGACTAGTTCCATTCCACAAAAATGGGCATCTGTCATGGGAAAAACAAGATGGAAGGTTAAGTGAGAAGGAGCTAAAGACAACTCCACTGTGCATATTTGGCCTCATGTAACAAAACCATCATGAGAAAAAAAAAGATATTTACCCCAATAGGACCATGTTCTATTGACCCTTAAGGCCCATTTACATTTGACGAGTGTTGGGCAAAGGATGCCCGACACTCTCCCCTGTATCCCCGCGCTCCCGTGCTCCTAGCACAGCTGGATCGCACACGGTGCGGACAGCAGGGGGTCGGGGCAGTGCAGGAGATTTCTCTCCTCTCGCTCCCCCGCCCCCTCCATTGAGATACACAAGCGTCATTTGATATTGAACGGCGGCTGTTTAAACTGCTCGATGAGCGATAATCGTCATCACTCATCTTTTAGCAGCACAAAAGATGAGTGATGACGATCACCACTCATCGTGCAGTTTAGACAGCCGCCATTCAATAGCGAACAGCGCCTGTGTATCTCAATGGAGGGGGGCGGGGGAGCGAGAGGAGAGAAATCTCCTGCACTGCCCCGCCCCCCTGCTGGCCACGCCGTGTGCAAGCCAGCTGTGCTAGCTCTCGTGTAGGAGCACAATAGCGCCGGGATACAGGGACGAGTAACACAGTAACATAGTATGTAAGGCCAAATGAAGACAATGTCCATCTAGTCCAGCCTGTTTATCCTCCTATGTTGTTGATCCAGAGGAAGGCAAAAAACCCCAAGAGGCAGGAGCCAATTAGCCCTTTTGGGAGAAAAATTCCTTCCCGACTCCCTATTGGCAATCAGACTAATCCCTGGATCAACCTCTAATAGTTCCTACCTGCCTGTATACCCGGATTGACAATTAACCTAAGATTTATATCCTGTAATATCCTTCCCCTCTAGAAAGACTTCAAGTCTCCTTTTAAGCTCCTCTATGGATTTTGCCATCACCACGCCCTCAGGCAGAGAGTTCCACAGTCTCATGGCTCTTACAGTAAAGAACCCTTTTCTGTGTGGGCGATGAAACCTGCTTTCTTCTAGACGTAGCGGATGCCCTCTCATTACCGTCGCAGTCCTGGGTATAAACAGATCTTGGGAGACATCCTTGTATTGTCCCCTCATGTATTTATACATAGTTATTTGATCGCCTCTTAGCCATCTTTTTTCCAGGGTAAATAATCCCAATTTTGATACCCTCTCTGGGTATTCCAGTCCCGTCATTCCATGTATTAGTTTAGTTGCCCTTCTTTGAACCCCCTCAAGCACCGTAACATCCTTCCTGAGCACCGGTGACCAGAACTGTGCGCAGTATTCCATGTGGGGCCTGACAAGTGCCTTATATAGTGGGAGGATAATGTTCTCGTCCTTCGACCCTATACCTCTTTTAATGCACCTAAAGACTCTATTAGCTTTTGCAGCAGCTGACTGGCATTGGTTACTCCAGTTTAATCTACAATCCACTAGTACCCACAGGTCCCTTTCCATATGACTTTTCCCTAGCAGTACTCCATTTAGTGAATATTGGTAACATCCATTTCTCCTGCCCATGTGTATAACCTTACATTTATCAACATTGAACTTAATTTGCCATTTTTTCTGCCAAAGCCCCCAGCTTATCTAGGTCCGTTTGTAGCCGCACATTGTCCTCCATTGCATTAATTATATTGTATAATTTTGTGTTATCTGCAAATATTGATATTTTACAGTGCAGCCCCTCTATCAGGTCGTTGATAAATATATTGAACAGAATGCAGCCTAATACTGAACCCTGTGGCACCCCACTAGCAACGGTGGCCCAATCAGAGTATGAAGCATTTATTATCACCCTCTGCTTTCTTTCTCTGAGCCAGTTCTTTACCCAATTACACACGTTTTCACCCAATCCAAGCCGTCTCATTTTATATATCAGTCTATTATGCGTCACGGTGTCAAATGCTTTAGAGAAGTCTAGATATACGAGATCAATAGACTCTCCCAGGTCCAGCCTAGAGCTTACTTCATTGCAGAAGCTGATCAGATTGGTTTGACATGATCGACCCTTCTTGAACCCATGCCGGTGAGGAGTTATTCCGTTGTTCTCCTTGAGATATTCTTCGATGGCGTCTCTCAGAAACCCCTTGAATATTTTTCCAGTTACTGAAGTGAGGCTTACCGGCCTGTAGTTGCCAGGCTCACTTTTGGACCCCTTTTTGTAAATTGGAACCACGTTCCCAATGCGCCAATCCAATGGTACAATCCCGGTCTTGATAGTATCCACAAATATTAGATATAGCGGCCTAGCTATCACATCATTTAGTTCCCTTAGTACCCTTGGGTGTATTCTATCTGGGTCTGTCGATTTATCGATTTTAATCTTCTTTAACCGGTTCCGCACCTCCTCCTGCGTTAGGTATGAGATATTTTGTGAGGGGTTCATTTTATTCCCCTGCATCTCATGTGGCATTTCCTTTTCGTTTGTGAATACGCTTGAAAAGAAACTATTTAATAGGTTTGCCTTCCCTCCATCATCTTCAATGATTTATCCTGCATTATTTGTTAAAGGGGCAGTGCCCTCAGTGAAAATCCTTTTGCTGTCGATCAGTCTTTCTGCCTCCTCCATAGCAATTTTGATCTTATCTTTGCATATTTTGTTTTTTTCCCTGTACGATTTTAGCGCTTTTTCGCTGCCTTTTTGCTTTAGCAGTTTGAACGTTTTCTTTTTTTCATTTATTGCCTCTCTTACCGACTTGTCGAGCCACATTGGTTTCCTTTTACTTGAAGTTCTTTTATTTTTGCCTGACACTCATCCAATGTAAATGGGCCTTTAGAAACCAACCTAATTTCTTTATCTTTCAATTCTTTTTGTGTTTCTTTAATTAGTATCTTAAGACCTCATGGGTGTATTGTTATACATATTGTATATAGAAGTGCACAACAGTGTATTGTACTATTTGCAGTATATGGAAGTAAAGAAGAATGTATTGTTATACTGTAGGAGTGTAGTACACAATGACCTGTAGAGGGCTATATACAGGCATTCTTGTACTAGAAGTGAGAGAAAACACCTGTGCGTGTGCAGGCAGGAAGTGATATTAAAGGATCAGTTCCTGCCATGCTCCGGGGGAAGTTTCAAGTGCAGCAGAGCTGAAAGGCCTACAAGCCTGAGATCCAGTGTGGACTAGTGGAGGCCTCGAGTCTGACAGGAATGACAACCCTAGACTCTTACCCCGTAATGGAAGCCCTGAGTTTGACAGGGAGGATGACCCTAGACTCATATCCTGGTAGGGGTACAGTAAAAGAACTTTGGTGTATGTTATGGCATTGTGCTGTACATTAAATAAATTCTGGCAGGCACCATAGTGTTTCAAGAAATTCAGGTCTCAGAGCTTTTATGCGTGGGTGATTCCAATTCTGGATGGAAAGATGGCAATCCTGTATGTGAGTGAGCCCAACTTGCCACATATGGTGGAAGATGTGCAGGCAAAAAAAAGGCAAACACAGAAGACTGAGGATGTACATTGTATATCTGCTGTGAGCATTGCTACAAAGCTGCATTTAAAGGGCCAGGAGGCCGAAAGTGGGGTTGCTGTGGGAAAGCAAAAGTTTGAAATTTGGCGTTTAAAGGTCCAAGAGACTGAAAGGGTAGTTGCCTTTGGGGCAAAAAGGTCCAGATAGAGTACTACAATAAACCAAGCTGGTGGACTGTTTTTTTTTTGTTTTGTCCATGTTGCAGCCAAGATAGCAATGGTGGAGGGAGACCACCTAAAAGAGCCCTGCTGGGTTTCTGTGCAGGATCGCACAGTGCAAGCTGCACAATTTGAATGGACATTTAATGAAGAGTGCAATCACATAAATGTCATCAACATGTTTTCTGTATATGATATGCCTAAAATTTATAGAAATGTTTCCCAAATGAAGGAAGAGTCTGAACAGGCTGTTACAGGGAGTTCAGCTACTGCCCATGTGGGATTTAGCCCAAATAAGCCTCAAGTAAAGGAATCCCAGAGAGAGGGGTTAGCGCTGGAGATTCCAGTGAAGCTAAAATAGTTGCAAGCTGCAACCAAACGTCAGTTGGGGCGACAAGAAGTTAAAATGCAAGGAATAAGAAAAAAAAAAGGAAGACTGCTTCTAGTAAAACAGAAGGTGTAGTCAGTGCAGACGTCCAAAGTTAGACAGATGGTGAACATTTGCTTAGAGTTCAGGAGGAACTTGCCACAATGAGTGTTATCCTGAATGCTATGGTGAGGCAAGGGTTACTGATAGAGGAGGCAGAAATACTCCAGAGAGAAAGATGGGTTGCTCTCTAAGATGCTGCTTAGGTGAAAACAGAAAATGTGATTGTCTTAAAGGAGAATGAGCACCTTAGAAGATTAGCTAAAGTTGAAGATGATCACAGGTTGTTGCTGGAGGAGCAAACCGTTCAGTGTGAGCAAGGCTTGGAAGAATTGAGAAGTGAGAAAAAGAAATACAAGGGATATCTTTCAAAAGCCCACAAGGAGATACAAGATCTCAGAAATGTAGCCAAAGATGAAGCTGGTCGCAGATTATGTCTGGAAGCGTAAGCTTCACAGTGTGAACAGGACTGTAATAAAATACAAATAAGAGATGACATGTTGCAAGTTAGAAAGAGCTTCTGCAGATGCACGGAATCAAACTACAGGTTTACATAGTAAGGGTGCATTCAGACGACCGTATATCGGCCGGGTATTCACGCTGGACGATTTGCGGCATCTCTCTCTGCAGATGGAGGAGGCTGGAAGAGCCGAGAGCAGTGCTCTGAGCTCCCCCCTCCCCCTCCTCTCTGCCTCCTCTCCACCCCCTCTCTGCCCCTCTGAACTATTTGCAATGAGAGGAGGCGGGACAGGGGTGCGGCTAAGTTCCAGGAATTAGCCGCGCCCCGCCCCGCCACTCCTCATTGAAAATCGTCTTGAGGGTCGTCTGAATGCACCCTCAAGTTGCAGAGTTGAAGATGCACTTAGCGAAAAAAATTGGAGTCTTAGATAATGGAGCTGTCAGGGCTCGGGGTCCGGGAAACTGGAGGTCCCTGAAAATACCCGCAACCCCTGTCCCTTCCTACTTGCCCCCCTGGGCTAAGCCCCAGGGCGACAACTGGGCGACGGTCCCTACACTCACTAAGGAAGGGGGACACGGGGACTAACGAACAGACAGGCACTGGAACAAACAACAGCAAGGAGAGTCAGACAATCCGGGTCAGCAACAAGCGGGTACGCGGTACAAGAGAGTCAGGCAAAGGCAACGTCAGGTCCAAAGGCAGAAGGTCAGTAACAGGAGTCAGAAGTATGCAGTACGCAGGTGTAGCAGGAAATCCAAAACTAACACTGGCAATGCTAGAGAGAAACAGGCAGGTTTAAATGCTATCAGAACTCCCGCCCCAGCAGCTGATTGGGGCGGGGAGTCTGCCAGCAGCCAGACCTAGGCAAAAGGCAGCGAGTGCAGATCCCAGACATGCAGCAGCAAGTGCAGATGCTGCTAGTCCTAACAGTACCCCCCCCTTCTACGGGGGGACACTGGACCCCCAAGACCCGGAGCGGGCTTAAGAGGGAGGGCCCTGTGGAATAATCGGACCGGACGTGGGGCATGAACATCTCTGGCAGGAACCCAAGTCCGTCCATCAGGGCCAAACCCTCTCCAGTGGACCAGATACTGTATAGAGCGCCGAAGCCGCCTGGGGTCAACAATACTTTCCACCTCAAATTCAAATTCTCCTTGCACCAGCGTAGGAGAGGGCGGGTCACGGGTGGGCAAAACTGGAGTCACATATCTTTTTAGCAAGCTTTTATGAAAAACATTATGAATCTTCCAAGAGCCAGGAAGAGATAATCTATAAACCAGTGGGTTAATAACCTCCAAAATAGAAAAAGGACCAATAAACCGCGGTGCAAGTTTTAAAGACGGAACCTTCCGTCTCAAATTCTTAGACGACAATAAAACTTGCTCCCCAACCAAAAAAGGTGCAGTGCTGTCTGAATTGGGAACAATAATCTTCTGCCACCTTCTGACCCTGTCGCAAGGACAACAGTTTAGCGACAGCGTAGGCAGCACGGTCGGGTTCGTCATAGATCTGGCCCAAAGCAGCAAAAAAGGCGTCTAGTGACTGTCGGGTGGGGGAGTCAGCTGGTAAGGAGAAGGCCCAAATTTGGGGTTCTCTCCTCAGGCGAGTTATCACGAAACCCACTTTCTGGTACTCTGTGCCAGAGGTGTGGGGTCGGAGGTCAAAATAAAGCTTGCAGCCTTCTCTGAACACAAAAAACTGACTTCTCTCACCGGAAAAGAAGTCAGGAGGTGTTGCTCGGGGTTCAGAAACCGTACCAGGAGTGGCAGGGAGCTGCATCATATTAGAAGCCCCTCGCTGCTCCTGATGCTGCATTCGAGCAGTCAGGTCCTGGACCAGGTCCGTCAGAATCTGTACCTGGTTGGATAAGGCCGCCACAGCCTCCATAGTGGGTTTCAAGGTTGCTGGTCGGATGTAGGGATCCGACTTCTGTTCGTCCAGTGTTACTGTCAGGGCTCGGGGTCCGGGAAACTGGAGGTCCCTGAAAATACCCGCAACCCCTGTCCCTTCCTACTTGCCCCCCTGGGCTAAGCCCCAGGGCGACAACTGGGCGACGGTCCCTACACTCACTAAGGAAGGGGGACACGGGGACTAACAAACAGACAGGCACTGGAACAAACAACAGCAAGGAGAGTCAGACAATCCGGGTCAGCAACGAGAGGGTACACGGTACAAGAGGGTCAGGCAAAAGCAACGTCAGGTCCAAAGGCAGAAGGTCAGTAACAGGAGTCAGAAGTATGCAGTACGCAGGTGTAGCAGGAAATCCAAAACTAACACTGGCAATGCTAGAGAGAAACAGGCAGGTTTAAATGCTGTCAGAACTCCCGCCCCAGCAGCTGATTGGGGCGGGGAGTCTGCCAGCAGCCAGACCTAGGCAAAAGGCAGCGAGTGCAGATCCCAGACATGCAGCAGCAAGTGCAGATGCTGCTAGTCCTAACAGGAGCTCAGGGAAAACCTGATAATTGAGAAGGCTGCTTCTAGCCAGGCAGGGAAGCAAGCAAAGGTCTTAAAAGACATACTGGACTTCAAGACAGCATAGGAAGCACTTCATGAGCAAGAGGTGACCCAACGACAGATTCACTAACTGGAAAAGGAACAATGGAATCTGAGATCAATACGAGTGCAAATTTATGAAGGAGACAATAGTCAGGTTTTTGCAGAAAGTAGCAAAACAGGGTAAGTAGAGACAAACTCCACGCAAAGACCTGTAGAGAAGCAACTGAAGAACCAACGGCAATACAGGAATGAGCATGAGAAAGCTGAGGTGGCAGCTAAGAAAGCCCCATTTAAAAAGAGAAATCCCTGAGCCTGGAGTTTTAACTCCAGAGGGGAAAAAGCTGTGATACGGCCTAAGGCCATTATAGGGGGAGGGGAGGGGTATATAGGAGTGTATTACATAGAATGGTCTGTACGGGTCTATAGACAGCTGCACAAAGGGACAAAACAAAACCAATGATTTCAATAGTTTCATTTTCATTAGCGGTATTCTTGACGTTCATAGTATAGGAGAGAAAAGATAGGACTTGCCTTATCTTTCTCACACATAGTTACTGCTACATGCAGGAAAGATAAGGCAGGACCTATCTTCCTGCAGTTTTTTTCAAACTCGAGCACTATGGCAGGGTTCTAAAGGCCCCCCCAAAAAACACAAAGATAACCCCGTTCATACGCAACTATTCTCCGTAGCAGCGAGCACAGTTGAACAGACGCCCATGTGTTTTTGCCCTAAATCTAGTCAAAAATAGTGCACAAAAAGACACAAAAAAGGAAAAAGTTCTTTGGCGCCCCTGAAGGCCAATCTGGGAGTGGTAGGAAATCCACTCTCCTTACTTCATAGTGCAGAGAATGTTCTCTCACAGAAAAAGCACCTACTGCCCTTGTTGCTACAGTCCATCCCTATGTTTATTATAGGGAGGCAGATAGACAATACTATATAGGTACATGAATAGCTTTTATATTAAATAACAAAATACAACATGGGAAGAACTTTTCTTTTTTTGTGCCTTTTGGTGCACTATTTTTGTTTACTTTGCATACCCACTGCTCTGGTAGAGTTGTTGGGATGAGTTCATGTTCTGCTCTCCAGATCTACAGATACCACTTAGGGATTATAAAATCAAAGCTCACTTGGACTCCGGTTGCCAGAGGGTGGGTTCTAGATACTGGGACC
This sequence comes from Eleutherodactylus coqui, assembly GCF_035609145.1. Classification (NCBI taxonomy): domain Eukaryota; kingdom Metazoa; phylum Chordata; class Amphibia; order Anura; family Eleutherodactylidae; genus Eleutherodactylus; species Eleutherodactylus coqui. Next base: position 238,164,642 of record NC_089842.1, read on the forward strand.
CACTATCTGGCGCCAAGTGAGTCTGAACACCCTTATTTGAAAATTATAGAAAATCCCAGGCAGTGCCCTATTTGATTGTGTTCTTCCTTTGCCCTAAATCTGGTGGTCAGGGTCTCAGGAGTATATGCACTAGCTTTCAGCCCGGCCATCATCTAATGTTGTGATCAGCTATTTCTTTCCATAGAAAAGGTGGTCTGTTATGGGGAAATGAGCAGTAAACAACCAGAGGACAGAGAATCAATAGCTACAGTATCTGGAGAACGGAGCATTATGGAAATGGACATCTTAGGAGTCAGTGCATTGTTTTGTGATTTTGAACACATGGGATTCCAGAGATGAGAATACCTCTTTAAGTAATTAGCACAGAATTTGAACCTAAAAATAAAGTGTCAAATGTTGGACAATCACTTTATTGCCTATCTACAGCCACATCCTCCAAAATCAAGGTCTAAGGGTTCATGTCTACGACTGTGATTTCTCTGCACATTACATGTACATTGCATGGTCGCATGATACGCAGTGAATCAATGAAAGTCAATGGACTTTCATTGACCCATGCACACCAGCATGTAGACTCTGTGTATCGATATGCAGGAAAAAGCAAATTGCAGAATGCTCTATTTCTGTGTACCACGCAGCATGAGTCCGATACATTTCTGAAACAGAGCGAGGAATTAAAAAAAAAAGTCCCACTACGTGTGTACATGTGCTATGAGGGCATGAGCAGTGCCCACACAGACATATACAGTCAATGCCTGGGTAAAACACTGTGGGGAACCCTGCAGCGTTTTACGCATATGCCTGTTGGTCATGAGCCCTAACTGTATTTCAGACCAGACTTCCCCATAATTTGCAGACATCTAACATTTTTTTTTTGGCAGTGTTATCTGTAACCCTGCTTCATACAATGTATATTTGTGTGCAGGGCTGATAAAGAGATGGCTGTGAATGAACCTCATTCCTTCTGCTCAATAAGCCCCATCCTCCAAAATGAATGTCTGGTGTGTTTTTTTAGAGCCCATTACCTCTCATCTATAGCTGACGTCTCTCTGATTACTGCTGGGCTCTCCATTACATTACAGCGAATATCAGATCCTTCAGTTGTGACCCTAAATACTGTTCAGACTAATTGGCCCTGATACAATTACTGACATTGTGAGGAACCTGTGGGGAACTTCTGCTCCTGCCTATGGGGACCATTGCCTATGAGATCAGCTGTGGGGAACCTGTGCTCCTGCCTAGGGGGACCATTGCCTATGAGATCAGGAAAATAAACCTATGATTTGAGATTTTCTAAACTATTTTTTCTTAACCTATATCCCCCCCCCCCCACCCCCAACATTTAAGTGAAAATTGGAAAAACCCTCCTAAGAAAGTCACTTTTTTAAATTGTAGATTTTGAATTACTTTCTCAAGTAAATATATTTGGCACAAATATCTGTATTTTTTCATCAGCCTAGCTGTATGACACTTTGTATTTTACAGGACAAGTTCTAGTTTTTATAGGTTTTTTTAGGTAGATATAACATAGTAAAAAACATTTTTAGAATTTTTTTTTGCTGGGGGCAATAGAAAAAAGCTATTTCACCATGTGGTATAAAAAATATATTACCTTTTAGTCTACAGGTCATAATGATTATAACAACGCCTGTTTTGGAGAAGTAACATGATCAGAAAACGACTACTTTTTTGTTTTGTTTTTACAGAATTCATAGAATCATAGAATGGTAGAGTTGGAAGGGTCCTCCAGGGTCATCGGGTCCAACCCCCTGCTCAGTGCAGGATTCACTAAATCATCCCAGACAGATATTTGTCCAGCCTTTGTTTGAAGACTTCCATTGAAGAAAAAATCACCACCTCCTGTGGTAACCTGTTCCACTCATTGATCATCCCTCACTTTCAGAAAGCTTTTTTTAATGTCTAATTTGTGTCTCCTCCCTTTCAGTTTCATACTTTTGGTTCTAGTCTTTCCTTGTGCAAATGAAAATAGGGCTGATCCCTCTGTACTGTGACAGCCCTTCAGATATTGGTAGACAGCTATTAAAGGGGTTGTCTCGCGCCGAAACGTTTTTTTTTCCCCATAGGCCCCCCCCGTTCGGCGCAAGACAACCCCAAGGGATGTGTTAAAAAAAAAAAAAAAAATTTATTACTTACCCGAATCCCCGCTCTGCGACGTCTTCCTTCTTCTTACTTCTTCCTTCACCAAGATGGCCGCCGGGATCTTCACCCACGATGCACTGCGGGTCTTCTCCCATGGTGCACCGTGGGCTCTGTGCGGTCCATTGCCGATTCCAGCCTCCTGATTGGCTGGAATCGGCACACGTGACGGGGCGGAGCTACGTGATGATGCGTAGAAGGGGGAGGAGCCAGAACGCCGCTCGTGCCTGGACCGAGCTGAAGGGGAGAAGACCGCACAGCGCAAGCGTGTCTAAAAAAAGCAAGAAGACATCAGAATTAGACGGATCCATGGCGACGGGGACGCCAGCAACGGAGCAGGTAAGTGAATAACTTCTGTATGGCTCATATTTAATGCACGATGTACATTACAAAGTGCATTAATATGGCCATACAGAAGTGTATAACCCCACTTGCTGCCGCGAGACAACCCCTTTAAGTCTCCTCTCAGCCTTATTTTTTACAATCTAAACATTCCCAGATTCTTTACCCGTTCTTCAAAGGACATGATTTGCAGACCGCTCACCATCTTGGTAACGCCTTTCTGAACTTGCTCCAGTTTCTTGTCTTTTTAAAGTGAGGTGCTCAGAACTGGCCACAATATTCCAGATGAGGTCTCACTTAGGAAGAGTAGAGGGGGATAATAACCTCACATGATCCAGATTCTATGCTTCTCCTAATACATCCCAGAATTGTGTTTGGCTGCTGCATCACATTGTTGACTCATGTTCAGTCTATGATCTATTAGTATACCCAAGTCTTTTTCACATGTGCTGCTGCTTAGCCCAATTCTTCCCATTCTGTATGTGCTTTCTTCATTTTTTGCCCAGATGTATGACTTTGCATTTCTCCTTTTTAAATACCATTCTGTTAGTCGCCACCCACTGTGCAAGCTTTTCTAGATTTTTTTGAATACTCTCTGTTCCTTAGTGTTAGCTATTCCTCCTAGATTTGTGTCATCGGCAAATTTGATCAGATTCCCATCAATTCCCTCCTCCAGATAATTTATAAAAATATTGAACAACACTGGGCCTAGGACAGAGCCTTGTGGTCCCCACTTGATACATTCTTCCACTTGGATGTGCAGCCATTTATGACTACTCTTTGAGTATGATCACTCAGCCAGTTGTGAATTCACCTAACAGTAGCCTTGTCAATCCCATATTTGCTCATTTTTTCAAAAGGTATAGTTTGAAATACTTTGTCAAATGCTTTATTTAGGTCAAGGTAAAGTATATCCACCGCATTTCCCTGATCTACCCAGTTGGTGATACTATCATCCAAGGAAATTAGATTAGTCTGGCATAACTTGTTTGTTACAAACTCCTGCTCGCTCTGGTTAATTACTCCATGTTAATCCAAGTAGTTGCATACATGCTGTTTAATAATTTTCTTAAAGATCTTTCCCGGTATAGAAGTCAGGCTCACAGGCCTGTAGTTTTCTGGATCCACCCTTTTCCCTTTTTTTGAAGATAGGGACAACATGTGCCCTTTTTTCTAATATCTAATTTGAGTCTCCTCCCTTTCAGTTTCATCGCATTGCTTCTAGTCTTTCCTTGTGCAGATGAGAATAGGGCTGATCCCTCTGCACTGTGACAGCCCTTCAGATATTTGTAGACAGCTCTTAAGTCTCCACTCAGCTTCTTTTTTTGCAAGCTAAAGATTCCCAGAATCTTTAACCGTTTCTCATAGGACATGATTTGCAGACCGCTAACCAGCTTGGTAACTCTTCTCTGAACTTGCTCCAATTTGTCTTTTTGAAAGTGGGGTGCCCAGAATATTCCAGATAAGCTTTGCTAAATGCATCCTGCAGTGGAAGTGCTTTCAAGCCACATCTGCGTCTTGAGTTGCTGGGAAATACCTGAAATGGAGGTCTTCCCAATTATGACCAGACAGACAAGGTGGTTTTGCAAAATGCATCCTATAGTGTAGTGCTTTGAAGCCAGATCTGTGTTGTGAGTTGCAGAGAAAAGCCTCAGATGAGTCATGGGGAACTTATTGGGAAATGACATATTGGGGTACACAAGAAAAATAGTATAAGAGAGAGAAGGTAAAAATGCGGTAAAGGTCTATGTCAGCGGATGTTGAAGAGAGCAGGAATAAGTTCTGAGGAATATTTGATTATTGAAAGATGGAAAAAGTTTAACAGTGTACAGAGAGGATAGCTTAGGCATAGTAGCTAACTGAAATGGTGAATATAAGAAGTATGCAAGTGGAAATCAGGCATAAGTTGTGTTGTGTTTTAAGGATTGTTATTGGATGACCGATATTGGCTTAACCATGTCGAACCATAGTGGGTAAGAGTTTTTCTTACTTGTGTCTCGTTTACTGTGGGCAGTCCTATGTAAGTATGATTTGAGTCTCTATTTCTTTTAATAAGCTTATTTGCTTGTTAATAAATGAATACATGCCCCTGCTGTTTGTGGAGTGTGGATTTGCAAGTTGTAAGGAAAGGAAGGAGAATATAACACTCTAAGTACCCACATAGTACCATTGCCACATACGATTAACATACCATGGGAGTGGATTTTGAGATACAGACAACATGCACCCACACATGCAGTAGACCCGAAGTGCCCCAACTATTTGCCCATATAAGAAGATAAACGTTATATTGAAAATCGACAGTGAAATCTCTTACACAGGTCTATTATTTGTCTAGAGACGTTTCTTTGTTCTATTGGAGATAATGTAAATTCTAAAGGGTGTTGTCACATCTGCTTCATGCCTGCAATAACTGCAAATCAAAAATCTAGGCTTATACTCGAGTATATACAGTAAATTACCTGTAATTAAAATTAGGCAATAAAGTTAATATTAATCATATTAGGCCTTTTATTGACAGTATCGAGACATTTAGTATCAATTAATAACATTTATTTAATAATAAAAATTACTTTAGTCACCGCCATTAATAAAACACAAATAAATTTCAACAATTTGAACATAAGAACAAACAGGTGATAAAACATTGTGCATGCGAATAATGACTGAACTGTAAAAAAGTCTGTCCGCATTCTGCTTTAGGGCACAAAAGCAAAACTCCAGGCAGTCAGTGATAAAGTTATTAGTTATTATTTAAGCTTGGAACACTTTTAGAAAGTCTTTCTTTATGTTCAAAGAAGGCATCACTTCTAGATTACCCAACTATGTTCATATAAATCCATCTCTGTTGGCCAACCACACACTGATTTAGCTGTTCTGTAACCCATTGGATGGCTCGCTCACAACTTTGAGTATGTGGTGAATATGGAGGAAGCTCCAGGGGGGCAAATTTCAATGCATCAAGTTGGGCCAAAGACTTGTTTGCTATGTAAACTGGTTCAGTGATGGTCTCTGCCTCCCAATCAATGAGTTTTGAGGTTGCAAGCATTGAGGTTTACCATTTTGGGAACTATAAAAGACCGCACTGCAGTGGAGCCTTGTTCACTTCCAGCCCTGACTGTCATTATTGTGTCAACTGCTAACACTCTCTCTTGTATCATCAGAACAGAGAAGAGTGACGAGTACTTTCTCAGGATGAGCCCACCAAGATCACTTTTCACGTAGGAATTTAAGGCATCCTTGACCATTGTATCTTGCTTCTGACAAGGTTGATGCCAAGGTCCATACTTGATCTCATGTTTCACCTTGATCTCATAGAACATGGGGAGGTAAACTTGTGTTACCCAGGTTGCAAGCAGCTTCAAGACCTCCTTTTTTTTTTAAAATTAACAATAACTTGGCATCCTTATTTAAAGTGCACCGAGGTTTCGTTGTTGATAATATTTCAACCTCAAATCCCATACATCTATACATTTATTGTATGCATTAGAGCGAATAGCCATCCACTTTTCGAACACACAATGTTCTGCCATACGGCTTACGAAGTCTTCTAGTTTTGGAGGTTCGGGAGATTTCCAGTGTTTTGCTATAATTGTTTTGGCCATCATCATGGAGTGGCCCATCAAGTATCTGATTGGGTGAGGTAATTCACTAAGGTTAAATAACAACAGAGCAAGTTAGAGTTTTTTGGGAGTTTTGTTTTTTGTACTTTCTATAAAAAGTCGAATACTCCCTCCCAGAAGGGTATGAGCTTCGGGCAGGGACAAAAGATATGTGACAAGGACCTCTTTTGTCCACAATTCCTCCTGAAAAAGCTTCCACATCCTTTTATGCGACTGGCTGTAAGTTGAGGAGAGTAGTACCATCGCATTTATATTTTTGCTTGTGTTTCTAGTATGACTGTGCCTTTTTTGGATTTCAATGCTGTTCTAAACACTTTCCTTCACTCGTCCAGGGAGAACGTTACCCCTAATTCTTTTTCCCAGTTGAGCAAGTGTGATTTTTTTTTGTCAAATTGCCATTGCTTATTAGTATATCATAAAACTGTCTTGTTTCTGATTTATTATATTTTGGGTCAAGTTCTCATTGTACGGAGGCCACCAGTGGAAGGACATCTTCTCTCTCTAGGTCCATAAGGGAGAATGTCAAGATTCGAGGATTAGATGATTTAATAAGTTCTGCGAGCGGTACTATAATAAGGCTGAACAGGAGTGGGGAAAGTGGACATCCCTGCCTCATCCCATTGGTTATGATGAATGGGTCAGACATATTACCATCAACCAGTATCTTTGCTGATGGGTTTGAGTACAGGTCTTGGATGGTACAAACTGCACTCTCTCTCCCCCCCCCCCCCCCCTGCGAAACCATGTTGCTTCAATGACTGAGATTTATTCTTTGAGGTTTTGGTTTACTCTTATGGTGGTTTTTCCTCCGTCATTTATCAGAGTTAGTGAGTGGCACAGGCAAGAGGCTTGATGCATCTTTCCCTTGGGGAAAGCCTCCTTCCTTTGTTTATTTTTTTCTTGTAATGCAGAGGGTTCCTAGTACTGTGGTGTCAACATTGGCAGAGAGTATATATTTTGATTTGCAGTTATTGCAGGCATGAAGCAAATGTGACAACACCCTTTAGAATTTACATTATCTCCAATAGAACAAAGAAACGTCTCTAAGAATTAGGGGTAAAGTTCTCCCTGGACGAGTGAAGGAAAGTGTTTAGAACAGCATTGAAATCCAAAAAAGGCACAGTCATACTAGAAACACAAGCAAAAATATAAATGCGATGGTACTACTCTCCTCAACTTACAGCCAGTCGCATAAAAGGATGTGGAAGCTTTTTCAGGAGGAATTGTGGACAAAAGAGGTCCTTGTCACATATCTTTTGTCCCTGCCCGAAGCTCATACCCTTCTGGGAGGGAGTATTCGACTTTTTATAGAAAGTACAAAAAACAAAACTCCCAAAAAACTCTAACTTGCTCTGTTGTTATTTAACCTTAGTGAATTACCTCACCCAATCAGATACTTGATGGGCCACTCCATGATGATGGCCAAAACAATTATAGCAAAACACTGGAAATCTCCCGAACCCCCAAAACTAGAAGACTTCGTAAGCCGTATGGCAGAACATTGTGTGTTCGAAAAGTGGATGGCTATTCGCTCTAATGCATACAATAAATGTATAGATGTATGGGATTTGAGGTTGAAATATTATCAACAACGAAACCTCGGTACACTTTAAATAAGGATGCCAAGTTATTGTTAATTTAAAAAAAAATAGGAGGTCTTGAAGCTGCTTGCAACCTGGGTAACACAAGTTTACCTCCCCATGTTCTATGAGATCAAGGTGAAACATGAGATCAAGTATGGACCTTGGCATCAACCTTGTCAGAAGCAAGATACAATGGTCAAGGATGCCTTAAAGTCCTACGTGAAAAGTGATCTTGGTGGGCTCATCCTGAGAAAGTACTCGTCACTCTTCTCTGTTCTGATGATACAAGAGAGAGTGTTAGCAGTTGACACAATAATAGCAGTCAGGGCTGGAAGTGAACAAGGCTCCACTGCAGTGCGGTCTTTTATAGTTCCCAAAATGGTAAACCTCAATACTTGCAACCTCAAAACTTATTGATTGGGAGGCAGAGACCATCTCTGAACCAGTTTACATAGCAAACAAGTCTTTGGCCCAACTTGATGCATTGAAATTTGCCCCCCTGGAGCTTCCTCCATATTCACCACATACTCAAAGTTGTGAGCGAGCCATCCAATGGGTTACAGAACAGCTAAAACAGTGTGTGGTTGGCCAACAGAGATGGATTTATATGAACATAGTTGGGTAATCTAGAAGTGATGCCTTCTTTGAACATAAAGAAAGACTTTCTAAAAGTGTTCCAAGCTTAAATAATAACTAATAACTTTATCACTAACTGTCTGGAGTTTTGCTTTTGTGCCCTAAAGCAGAATGCGGACAGACTTTTTTGCAGTTCAGTCATTATTCGCATGCAATGTTTTATCACCTGTTTGTTCTTATGTTCAAATTATTGAAATTTATTGGTGTTTTATTAATAGTGGTGACTAAAGTAGGTTTTATTTAACTTCCATCTTGCATTTTAATTATTAAATAAATGTTATTAATTGATACTAAATGTCTCTATACTGTCAATAAAAGGCCTAATATGATTAATATGAACTTTATTGCGTAATTTTAATTACAGGTAATTTACTGTATATACTCGAGTATAAGCCTAGATTTTCAGCACATTTTTTTGTGCTGAAAAAGCCCCCCTTGGCTTATACTCGAGTCAGGGAAGGCTTAAAAAAAAAACCCTCCATACTCACCTCCCAGCCGGCGTCTGTGTCTCCGGCGGCGGTGCGGCAGGCTGCTTGAATTCTCTCCGCTGTCATCCCCCATTGTGCTCTTTGCTTGGCTCTGTCATCCCCTGCTGTCAGTGCGGTATAAGTAAGAGCTGTGATTGGATCGATCTTCAGCCAATCAGAGCCTGTGCTCGATCATTCACAGCCAATCAAGCTGCTTTAGAATTCTCCTCGCTGTCATCTCCCTGCTCGGCTTTCAAATCCCCTGTCGTCAGTGTTGTGTCAGCAAGCACTGTGATTGGATCGAGCGCCAGCTGTGATTGGTTGGCACTCAATCCAATCACAGCGCTTACTTACACAGCACTGACAGAGCCAAGCAGAGAGGATGGCAGGGGATGACAACCGGGAGAATTAAAGTAGCTTGTAGCACAGACGCTGGCTGCAAGGTGAGTATGGAGGTTTTTTTTTACCTAGTATATACTCGAGTATAGCTCGGCTTATACTCGAGTCAATACGTTTTCCCAGTTTGTTGTGGTGAAACCTATTGTCTCGGCTTATACTCGGGTCGGCTAATACTCGAGTATATACGGTAATTGCTATTTTTACAAAAATAATACCAGAAATGAATTCTTCATATCCCAATACATTAGGTTCCAAATGTGCAAGCCAATGTATAAAAAATTATAATTTTGACTGACACATCACATACCCTAATATATAGGGCTGATTTGATTGCAAGTAATAAGTAATTAGAAAAACCAGAGGAGTCGATGTAAAATGAAAAAATGAAAATTCTACTTTGATAATGTTAAAGATTTGCTTTCGACTGTATTCATAATTTGTGAAAGATATGTATCCCACTTGTTTAAAGGGGTTGTCTCGCGAAATCAAGTGGGGTTATACACTTCTGTATGGCCATACTAATGCACTTTGTAATATACATCGTGCTTTAAATATTGGCCATACAGAAGTTATATACTTACCCCCTCCGGTGCTGGCGTCTGCGTTTCCATGGCGCCGATCAAACTTCTCCTCTGGTCGCACAAACAGTCGCGCTTGCGCACTGAAGATTCCTCTTCTTGATGTTCCAGGCTCACGAGCTGCATCCTGGCTCCTCCCTCTTCTTCGCATCATTGTGTAGCTCCGCCTCCGTCACGTGGTGCCGATCAGCCAATGAAGTGGCTGGAATCGGCAGTGGAGCGCAGACTGGAGAAGAACATCCACAATGCACCATGGGAGAAGACCCGCGGTGCACCGTGGGGAAAGACCAGCAGCGCCATCTTGGAAAGAAGATTCTTCAAAGCTGCAGAACCAGGATCCAGGTAAGAGACTTCTTAAAAAAAACAACAAAAAAACCAAATAGATGCGCTTTTACTGTGTACTATGTGGGGGTCTGTGCAAAAAAAAAAATTATGTTTCGGTGCAGGACAACCCCTTTAATGTTGTACTCTAGACAGAAAGTGCTGAAGTGCCCAACTCTGGGGTACTACAGTGCCCTGTGCGAAAAAAACGCTCATGTCTACAACACCATTCAAAAAATGGAATTCCTATTTGTGCGACATTTTTGCATCTCACAAATCACAAATATCGCGTGATTTTCTCACCGGTGTGAAGGCCGCCTCACTCTCAGTATACCTCGACATGCTGTTAGTTGTTGCTTTGCAACATCTTTGTATGAAACAATAACCTTTGTTTCTAGCTTCTTGCCCATCTGTGAGCCAAGTATCAGGAAACGAATCTGGTCTAATACATCATTAAAACCACATGAAGCTGAAGTGTTCTCATTCTGACCACATTACTGTTATCACCCCCAATATCCGGTCAGTAGGAAAGTAGTTGTTGTTCTCATCACCCGCTGCAAACAGGAAGAATCAGCCTCTTCTGGTTCTCAGCAACATTGTATGTTAGGGAAATGTATGCATAGCAATTCCTCCATATATATATTCACTCAGTGGCTCCTTTATTGAAGCACCTAGCCCCGTGATTGAAGCTTCTCTCCATGGAAATTAGAGCCGTGACCCCTGAATGCAGCGTAGGGTTACATGACCTTACGTGGATCAGTATCAGTAGGAATCCACACTAGATGGAAAGATCTAGCAATCTGAGCATCTTCCAATGAGACCTGGTCATCGGTGCTAGACTAGCCGGGGCCATGATTTCACTGCCGACCACGTGGGGCTTTCTTGCGTAATGAAGCATATACCAACAATGGCGTGATTTAGGAAAAACATCCAGCAAAAGAGTATTGTGTGGATTGAAAAAAATTGTCACCAAAAGGGGTCAGAGGAGGCTGTCAGGAATCATTCCAAAAAACAGGCACTGGGAATTTGATAACAGTGGAATACGGCTTTACTAGCAGATGACCAGCCATTGTGTGTAAGAGAAATAGAAAGACGAGACTATAGACGGCAAAAGAGCGCAAAACTTGTATCACTGAGCAGCGGAAAAACTTCTCCTGGTCAGATGGATCCTGATATCTGTTGCCCCATGCTGATGGTAGGTCAAATTTGGTGCAAGCAGCATGAATTAATGATCCCTTCCTGCCAGCCAGTCAGAATGTGTGAGCACCTCCATCTAATCTGCAGCAACTACAAGAAGCTTCCTGTCCGCAGGGGCCGATATTCCTACACACTGATTTCATCTCCTAGTGGAATCTACATCTCACTGAATTTCTGCAGTCCAAAGACCACAGAAGGTCCATCACGCTACTAGATGGGGGTCTCTAACAATGTGTCCACTCAGTGGTTTTATTTTAACCCCTTCTTGACATGTCCTATTTTGGAGCAAAGAACATGACATTTTTGGAGGGATTTTCATCTCAATTTTTCAAAAGGCATAACTTTTTTTTATTTTTCTGTCTACATGGTCGTATGAGAGCTTGTTTTTTAGCGTGGCGAGCTGGAGTATTAATTGGCACCATTTTTGGGGTACATATAATGTATTATATAACTGTGAACCCACTGTAAACCTTTTACATGCCGTGATCGACATTGATGGCGGTGTGTAAGGGGTTAACAGCTGGGTTTGGTGTTCTCATCAGTTCCTGCTGTTGCAGCAGGAGGTCGGTTGTCCGGCTCCTGCTGTTGCAGCAGGAGGTCGGTTGTCCGGCTCCTGCTGTTGATGGCCCAGGCTCACCTTCCTAGCCAGGATGTAAATATATGCCCTGGGGTAGGAAGGGGTTAAAGAGCAGGGGAAGGTTATCATATGGGAAACTGAATGAGCGTGATTGTGTAGAAGCACAGAAGGGAATCACTACATCTGCCATTGCCTATTAGTACAGAAGTGGTGATGTAATTGCATTCTACTGAGAAATGCTGCAGAGACTAGAAGGTAATACACTTTGTGACTACTGCTATGACAGCTATTATGCTTCTCTGGGTCTTGTTGTTACCCAACTTTCCTAGACTCTGAAAAGCAAATCTGTTTATAGAGCGACACAGAAAAAAGGCATAATTCATACTCCGCTATTCTGGAAGAGATGGATGATACGTCCAGTGTGGGCTGGAGGGCGCAGGACTGGCTGACACCCAGCTTTCCCAGGGCCAGATTTCTTTCTGAATGCAGCTTTTATATTTTTTCTGTGCTTTCTCAGTAAAGCCACAATGTGGTTACAACAAAATGACAGACCACGTGACCGAGCAGAGGTGGATATGTTCGCTGTCATTTAGACCAAGAAGGAAGTATATTTCCATTATACGTCCTCTTCTAATGGTAAGAAGATGCTGCACATGGCCCCCGGACTTCTCTCTGTGACCGTGCCCCTCCTTCTCCTGGCCTCAGGTAAGAGGCATTAGTAAATAGATATTCATGGAAAACCAATGAAGTCTCATAAAGGATGAGATATCTTCTGTCTCTGTCATTGTTTCCTCTTCTGTCAGTCCGCTGTCACTATCATCATGTCCTCTGTCTGTCTGGCCGCTGTCGCTATCATCATGTCCTCTGTCTGTCTGGCCGCTGTCGCTATCATCATGTCCTCTGTCTGTCTGGCCGCTGTCGCTATCATCATGTCCTCTGTCTGTCTGGCCGCTGTCGCTATCATCATGTCCTCTGTCTGTCTGGCCGCTGTCGCTATCATCATGTCCTCTGTCTGTCTGGCCGCTGTCGCTATCATCATGTCCTCTGTCTGTCTGGCCGCTGTCGCTATCATCATGTCCTCTGTCTGTCTGGCCGCTGTCGCTATCATCATGTCCTCTGCCTGTCTGGCCGCTGTCGCTATCATCATGTCCTCTGTCTGTCTGGCCGCTGTCGCTATCATCATGTCCTCTGTCTGTCTGGCCGCTGTCGCTATCATCATGTCCTCTGTCTGTCTGGCCGCTGTCGCTATCATCATGTCCTCTGTCTGTCTGGCCGCTGTCGCTATCATCATGTCCTCTGTCTGTCTGGCCGCTGTTGCTATCATCATGTCCTCTGTCTGTCTGGCCGCTGTCTCTATCATTGTGTAGTCTGTCTGTTGAGCCACTTTTGCTTTCTTCATGTCCTCTGTCTGTCTGTCCGCTGTCTCTATCATTGTGTAGTCTGTCTGTTGGGCCACTTTTGCTTTCTTCATGTCCTAGTTCTGTCTGTCTGCTGTCGCTATTATCATGTCCTCCATTTGTCTGTTTGCGGTCGCTATCATTGTGTCTAGAGATGAGCGAACGTTCTCGTTTTGGGCGATTCCGCAATAGCGCACCGCTTTTTCGAGTAACTGACTACTCGGGCGAAAAGATTCGGGGGGGTGCCGGAGGTGAACGGGGGGTTGCAGAGGGGAGTGGAAGGGGGGGAAGAGCTTCCCCCTGTTCCCCACTGCTACCCCCCGCTCCACCACGGCACCCTCCGGCGCCCCCAGAATCTTTTCGCCCGAGTAGTCAGTTACTCGAAAAAAGCTGTGCTCGATTGCGAAATCGCCCTAAACGAGAACGTTGGCTCATCTCTAATTGTGTCCTATCTCTGTCTGCCCGCTGTCACTATTATCATGTACTCCATTTGTCTGTTTGCTGTCGCTATCATTGTGTCCTATCTCTGCCTGCCTGCTGTCACTATTATCATGTACTCATCTGTCTGTCTGAAATTGGAACTTTTTAAAAACTGAACTTCTTGCATTTTGTCGTCTAGAAACCGAACTAAGGGTGGACTCCTATTTCTGTTTTTCTTTCGCATTTTGTTTCACGTGACATCACTGCGTTTTTTTTTTGTACGTGATTGTCAATGGGACTTTCTAATGTTAAAACCGCATCACACAAAAGTCGCAAAGCAAAAACTTGCAATGCGTTTTTAACATTAGAAAGTCCCATTGACAATCACATAAAAAAATGCAACAATATCGCATGAAAAAAAAACAGGCAAGAAAAATGCAAGTGGGTATCTCCTAAGGATGAGCGAGTATACTCGCTAAGGCACTACTCGTCCGAGTAATGTGCCTTAGACGAGTATCTCCCTGCTCATCCCTGAAGATTCGGGTGCCGCTGCCGCTGACAGGTGAGTTGCGGCGGGGAGCGGGGCAGAGCGGGCGGGAGAGAGGGAGAGAGAGATCTCCCCTCCGTTCCTCCCCGCTCTCCCCCGCCGCTCCCCGCTCCGCGGCGGCCCCTGAATCTTTATGGACGAGCAGGGAGATACTCGGCTAAAGCACATTACTCGGACGAGTAGTGCCTTAGCGAGTATACTCGCTCATCCCTAGTATCTCCATCTCCGTCTGTGGTACCGCCACGCCTGCTGTCTTGAGTCATATCTGATTCCAATCTTTCCTTTGCGCTCCATATGCAGTCTCTTGCTCGCTCAAAAACATCTCCGGAATCCACCCTTTTCTTATTGTGCTCTAAGGGTGACTACCCACTAGCGTTTTTTTTTTTACTTCGAAATTCGCAGCGTTTTATTTTTCTGCAGGGGTTCATGGGACTTGTAATGTTAAAATCGCGATCGAGCAAAATCACGATTTACCGTGAAATCGCAATTTTGCGTGATCGCAATTTTAGCTTTACAAGTCCCATAGCCCATAGACCCCTGCAGAAAAATAAAAAAAACGCTGCGAATTTCGCAGTAAAAAAAAACGCTAGTGGGTAGTCACCCTTAGGGTGCCTATCCACTGGCGATTTTTTTTTTTCCTGCGATGCTAAATTGCGTTTTGCGTTTTTTCTGAAGAGCAATTAGCATAGAATGTGTTCTTGTCCATTTGGGTTTTTTTTTTTCGTTTCGTTGCAATTTTTCACATAGGAACTGTCAGTTGCATATGTCTCCTTATTTTTCTCTTAATGCACCCATGATTGTCAATGGAAATTAACGAAAAAGGCGCGAAAAAAGCTGCGAAAAAGGCACGGAAAACGCGCAAAAAACGCTGCGTTTTTCACACACGAAAATCGGCAACGCCAGTCGGTAGGCGCCCTTAGATGGAATCATTATCGTTCAAATGAGCTGAAGAGAATAATAAGTGTTCGGTCTAAACGCAAGTCAACAACCGAATGCGAATGATTATCATTCACTATTTGCAGTCATAAAAATCATGGTTGGCTCATTCACTTATGGTTCGGTTTAAGCAGCGATCATTCAGTCGTTCTCATTCAGTTTTACAGCGAATGTGAAAGACTGAACGATGTTGAACAATTTCTCATTTGAACGAGCCACAATGTATCTGCTTGTCTAAACAGGCTGCACGAGTGCGAATGAGCTAAAGGTGATGCCACTCGCTTATTCCAATGATAATCAGCTCATCTGAAAGGACCCTCAGGGTTTCTTCATACTTGCGATCGCGATCACAAGTGTGAAGGCACCCTCAGAAAAGTCAGACGAGCGTTTTTTTTTGCGCGTATCTATTAGAACCATTGGTTTCCTATGCAGTGCTCACATGTCAATTTTTTACAATTTCAAAATCTTTGCACCTGCAAAAGATAGGACATGTGTGCATTGGCAAGGTCCGTGCTGCCCGTAAAGATTCCCCGTGGGGAGTCCCCTCGTCACAGAACACTGTGACAGCACTGTCTCAGTGTTCAGTGATGAGGATAATCCTCGCGGCATGAAAGAATCCCCTGCCACAGCTGTTACAGCTGTGGCAGAGGATCGCGATGTTCTCCTATTGCTTTCAATGCGGCTTGCACTGCAGTCGCCCTTTTGAAAGCAATGGGATGCAGGCAATCCCCGCAGTGATTTTCCGGGAAGGGCTTGAAATACAAGCCCTTTCCTGAAAATCCTCCCTAGCTGCTGTAAAAAATGTAAAAAAAATATATACACCACTTCTCCGCCACTGTCGGGGCTCCAGCGCATCTTCTCGCTGGCTCCCCTGCACTGTTCTGAAGCACTTTCTCCTGGCCGGGGTTTTAAAAATCCCCACCTCCTGAAAGTGATTGGCTGAGCACTCAGTCAATCACAGGCAGCGCTTAGCCATGCATTGAATGACAGCTAAGCACTGCCTCTGATTGGTCACAGCGCTCAGCCAATCAGAGGCAGCGCTCAGCCATTCACTAAATTCAATACTGATTCCTCCCCCTTGTGCCAGTCACTACACTGATGCCTCCACCCTGGTTGCTTGTCCACAATAGAATACAATAGATACTCATCACTCTCATCCATAAAGCTCTCCACAGTTCTGCACCACCCTCTCTCAGGTTCTATCAGTCCTACCAACATGCTTTTTATTTCACAATTGAACTGAAGCTGCAGCTATTTTAAAAGGGGTCGGGAATATCAGGGGACATTTAAGAAGGCTTTACGCCAGTTTTCTGGTATAAAAAAGTTATCATGGAATTTACCCGTGGATGCAAGGTCTGTTGCTTTAAAAACGCCTGCCATCAGTTCCCTGTGGCGCATTCCTGTTGGTTTTTGGCTTCAGTTCAGGTAAATCTAGCAATCGGCTAGAGTTAATTCATTAAAGAATGAATCCCACACAATGAAAACCATCAAGAAAAATATATTGCAAGGCCAGGATTGCCCTTTTTAATCACCTTTTATCGAAGGAAAAATTGAATAAAAAGTAATTTAAAAGTACCCCAAAATAGTAGTAATGAAA